>NW_017732579.1:189059-190904 GCF_001890085.2 Hipposideros armiger | reverse complement strand
GGTGAGGCAGATCAGTCGCCGGCTTCTGGACGGCCGCTCACTGCAGCTGCTGGCTGCTCACGCTGGCTGCTGGCTACACACGGTAGCCCGTGGCAACCCACTGCCACAGGGGCTGCAGCCTACGCCGTCAAGCCCAGCTCCAGGTTGAGCTGTTGTTCATCATCTTAGCTGTGGAGAGCAGTGTCACTGGCCCTCACATGTGGGATCTGAACCGGGGCCCTCTGGCATCCCAAGCCAGTCCTTAACCATCGCGCCACTCGGCCAGCCCGTAAATAATGTAGTTTTAAAGATTTAATTTTCTATTTGTTGCTGGTACATAAAAAACAGTTTGTGTTTTGGCCTTGTGTCTAAAGAGTTTGCTAAATTCATTTATTAATCCTAATAGTTTTAGGATTAATCTATAGATTTTTATATACATAGTCATATCTTTTGTGAATAATGACAGTTTTTAACTCCTTCAGCCCTTTCTTTTTGTCCCCTTTCCTCTTTGCACTGACTATGACATCCAGCACAATGTTGAATAGAAGCAATCTAGTGAACATCCTTATCTCATAGATGATGTGTGGTAGAAAGCAATCTAAAATTCATCACTAAATATGATGTTTGCTGTAGATTTGTGTTTGTAGGTATTCTTTTACAGAGAAACGAAGTTCCCTTCTGTTCCTGTTTTGCCTAGAGTTGTGAATGAGTATTAAGGTTATTATGAATAAGTGTTAAATTTTATCACATGAAGTTTCTGCATAATGTGGTCAGTTATATTGATTTTTGAATGGTAAGCTGCCCTTGCATTTTTGGACTAAATCCCACTCAATTGTTTTATATATTGGGTCATTGGGAAAGTCATGACATATTTTTCTGTTTTTCAATGCAAAAATGCGTCATGACTTTCCCGACAACCCAATATATACATGTGAACATATATATGTGTATATGTATATATACACACATATATACATATACAGATGATGCCAAAAAAATCTATACACATTTTAAGAAAGGAAAAAGCTATTAAAATTGTAATAGTATATGAGGTCTAACAATTAAGTTTGCGAACTTGCCACCATGTGCTTACATTGGCAGCATTGTACAAACAGCTCAATAAGGTTTCATAACCTTGATATATCAGTGTCTCAAAGCTGTGTTCGTGTCAATGTGTGGCGTTGTCTTGCTGAGTGGCATTCATTATTGTTGTTTAATGTTTTCGTGTGCTGTCACGAGAATGTCTGAGCTTGAGTTAGAGCAACGAACAAACATTAAATTTCTTTTTAAACTTGGTAAGAGTAGAAGTGAAATCAGGGACATGTTAATCCAAGTTTATGGGGATAATGCCATGAAGAAAACAGCAGTGTACAAATGGATTAAAGGTTTTTCTGAGGGGAGAGAACGCGTCACTGATGAAGAGAGGTCAGGGTGGCCAGTAACAAGTAGAACTGACGAAAACACTGCAAAAATTCATCGAATTATGCATCAGAATCGTCGGCTGACTGTGAGAAGCATAGCAGACCAAGTAAACATCAATAGAGAAACAGGAAAATCTTAACTGAAAATCTTGGCATGAGAAAGGTGTGTGCAAAAATGGTCCCGAAGGAACTCACCGATGAACAAAAGCAAAGGAGAGTCAAAGTTTGCCAAGAGCTTTTGGAGAGGCAAGACGATGTTTTGGGCCATGTTATTACTGGTGATGAAACATGGGTGGACCAACATGACCCTGAAACAAAGTGACAAAGTGCACAATGGACGTCAGCCAATTCTCCACAACCAAAAAAGTTCCATCAGTCCAAATCAAGAGTCAAAATGATGTTGCTAACCTTTTTTGATATCAGAGGGATTATTCATTATGAATTT
>NW_017732579.1:143367-187614 GCF_001890085.2 Hipposideros armiger | reverse complement strand
TCCTCCACAACTAGACTGAAGAACAAAAGGACAGCAACTTGTCTGTTCCCCTTCCCAAATTCTCCAACGCTGTTCCCCTCCACCAATTCCCCAATAAAATCTTTTTAAAAAAGAGAGTCAAGATGGCAAAGTAGATAAACACTGTGCTTTCCTCATCCAGTGAACACATCAAAATTACAACTAAAATATAGAACAGTCAACCTGGAGAACCATTGAAGTCTAGCTGAACAGAAGTTTTATAACTAAGGATATAAAGGAGAAACCATATGGAAACTGGTAGGAGAGGCTGAGGTGCAAAACAGGCTGGGCCTACACTCATGTGTGGTGGTTGAAAATTGAGAGATATCTCAGCCACAGAGGTTCCCCATGGAGTAGCGAGGCACCCCCGCTGCACACCAGGCTCTCTAGCTTGGACTGGTGCCGGGAAAAGGAGCCCCCACAATGAATGGCTGTGAAAAATAGTGGGGATTACAACTGTTTGCGTGGGATGGAAAGCTGCAGGAAACGCAGATGTCTCCTTAAAGGGCCCAACAGACACTCCCTCTGGGCTCTGGCAGAGGGACCGTGACTTGTGGGGGAGGGGCATTAGAGTCATGGAGAGAGGCTGAGTTGTGTAACTTTGGGGTGAGGACTGGAGGGACAGTCATCATTTTCCCTGTGTGGGGCCTTGCTCCTGTGCAGCCAGCAGGCAGCTACCATCTTTTCTTTGTTGAGCCTGCCCCCCACAGGCCAAATCTGAATCGAATTGGCCTGGTGAACTCTGCTGCTCCCCCACTGCTGACTCACTGAGGGACTAAACCTTACAGGAGCCGGCAGGTGGCAGGAGGCCTTGGAGTGTCCTGGCTTTTTATGCAGCTACCCCAGACCCAGTACTAGTGGCAGCCATCCTCGGTCCACAGTGTGGCCTCTCCTACATACCTCCAGGTACAGCACAGGCAGTGACCAACTGTGGATTGTTTTTAGCTCCTACCAAGGAGTCCCAGGCTGGTCACAGGCAGTGGCTGACCTAGCCCTGCACTGGGGCCCCTCCCAAGACACCCCAGAACCAACATACTTGGAGGTTGGCTTCAGATCACAGCAGAGTACCACCCCATTAGCCCCACAAGTGGCACACCCAAAGTGTGGTCTCAACAGGCACCAGAGCCTGCTGGGGTGAATTCCGCTAAGTGGGTAAGCCCCCTGCATAGCAGCTCATGAGCTGCCGATGTGGCCAAATCCCACAGCCAGTCAGACTGAGGGTCAGTACCACCCACTGACATGCTAACAGCAATCAAGGTTTAACTATAACAGGAGGGCACACACAACCCACACAGCGCACACACCTGGAACACCCAGCTGCGGTGACCAGGGAGATTGTGCCATTGGAACCCACAGGGCACCTACTACATGAGGTTACCTGGCAAGATTGGGAAACATAGCAGATCTACCTAATACACAGAAACAAACACAGAGAGGCAGCCAAATTGAGGAAACAAAGAAATATGTCTCATGTGAAAGAACAGGAGAAAACTCCAGAAAAAGAACTAAAAATGGAGGCAAGTGACATACCAGATACAGAGTTCAACTCAGTGGTTAAGGCCAACCCGGGTGGCTCAGTTAGTTAGAGCACGAGCTCTGAGCAACAGGGTTGCTGGTTCGATTTCCACATGGGCCAGTGAGCTGCGCCCAAGCTGAGCTGCCAATGGGTGGCCTGATGGCTCAGCTGGTGAGAGCGTGTGCTCTTAACAAGGTTGTTGGTTTGACTCCCGCATGGGATGGCGGGCTGCACTTCTCCCTTCCCCCTCTGCAACTAGATTGAAAGCGGAGACTGGACTTGGAGCTGAGCTAGCACCCTGCACAACTAAGATTCAAGGACAACAGCTTGACTTGGAGCTGATGGGTCCTCGAAAAATACAATGCTCCTCTTCCCCAATTCCCCAACACTGTTACCTACCTTAATTCCCCAATAAAAATCTTAAAAATAAATAAATAAATAAAAAGTGGTTAAAAGATTGCTCAAGGAACATAGTGAGAACTACAACAAAGAGATAGCAAGCATAAAAAATGACATGGAAACTACAATAAAGAGCTAGTCTGAAGTCAAGACAATAACTGAAATAAAGAATGCATTAGAAGGAATCACCAGCAAACCAGATGAAGCAGAAGATCGAATCAGTGATTTGGAAGACAAGGTAGCAAGAAAACACCCAATTGGAACAGAAAAAAGAACCCCCAAAAATGAGGATACTTTTAGAGACCTCTGGGTCAACATTAAGCATACCAATATTTGCATTATAGGGGTACCAGAGGAGAAGAGAGAAGGTAAGTATTGAAAACCTATTTGAAAAAATGTGACGGAAAACTTTCCTAACCTGACCGAGGAAATAGACATACAAGCTCAGGAAGTGCAGAGTCCTAAAAAAGATGAACCTAAAGAGGCCCATATCAAGACACATCATAATTAAAATGCCAAAGAGAGACTCTTAAAAGCAGCAAGAGAAAAGCAGTTATCTACAAGGGAGTTCCCATGAGACTGTCAGCTGATTTCTGAACAGAAATTTTGCAGACCAGAAGGGATTGGCAGAAAATATTCCAAGTGATGAAAAGCAAGGATCTATAACTAAGATTACTCTACCCAGCAAGGCTATAATTTAAAATTGAAGGACAGATAAAGAGCTTCCTAGACAAGAAAAAGTTAACCACCCTGGCGGTAATCCCGAATGTGGCTCGGGGTTAATTTTCACTGCCAAAAGCGGTAACCCCGAGCCACACTCGGGATTACACTGCAGTGTCGCAGAGAAGTCCCTTACCTGCTCCCTGCGAGAACGCCGGCCGATGACAAATTACAGTGTTTTTTACTTGATTACATTATTGAATAAAATTATATTATTTTTATAATTATTATATTATAATTTATGATTTTGTGTTTCAAACTTTATCATACCTGGGATGCCTACTAGACTCTTGTTTGGACAGATTTAAGTGAGTAATTCCTAAGAATTACAGGCCTACAATATAAAACAACAAATTTCCATGCAAAACAATGTACCGCTTTGGGTACAAAATTACTGACATAATCAGACCGCCAGGGAGGTTAAAGGAGTTCATCACCACAAAACCAGTATTACAAGGAATCTTAGAGGGTCTTTAAGACAAAAAATGTAAATAATAAAATGGCAATAACTATACAGCTATCAATAATTACTTTAAATGTAAATGGGTTAATTGTTTCATTCAAACACATTTTGCTGTAATAAAATTTCTTTTTATTTAAACATTCACTCTATTTTTTTTTAATCACACCTCATATGTACTCGCACAATGGAACATTGCTCAGCCAGAGAAGGAAATAGTTTCTTGACATCTGTGACGGCATGGATGGACCTGGAGGGTATTGTGCGGAGTGGAGTATGTCAGAGAAACACATGCAATGCAATTTCACTTACATGTGGAATCTAAAAATCAAAATAAATAAAACAGAAACAAACTCATAGATACAGAGAATATTTTGATGGTTGCCATATGAGAGGGGGGTTTAAGGAGTGGGTGAAAAGGGGAAGGTATCAAGAAGTACAAATTGGTTGTTACAAAGTATTCATGGGGATGAAGGTTATAGCATAAGGAATATAGTCAATAATATTGTAATAACTTTATAGTGTCAGATGGGTACTAGATTCGGGGTGATAGATGGGAGGGGGGTTGGGGGACGGTGAAAAAATGAAGGGATTAAAAAGTACAAATTGGTAGTTATAAAATAGTCATGGGGATGTAAAGTATATGGAATGTAATCAATAATATGGTAATAACTATATGGTAACAAGTGTGTACTACACTAGAGAGCGAAATCACTTCTTAAATTATACAAATGTCTAACCTCTATGCTGTATTAATATAAAGTAATGTTGAATGTCAACTATAATTGAAATAGTAAAAAGGGAGGAAGGTGAAGGACAAGAAGTGGTTCAAATTTCTGGGTATAAAACAAATAGGTCATGGGGATGTAACATACAGCATGGGGAATGCAGTCAATAATGTGATAGTGTGAGATGGTGTCAGGTGGTTGCTGGACTTATCATAGTGATCACTTCTTCAGGTAAATAAATGTTGAGCAACTATGGTGTACACCTGAAAATGATATATGTTAGCTATATTTTGAAATAAAAATCTTTAAAAATTTTAATTTGAAAAATGTCTCTATTTTCTGCAAAAGTGAATGAGATTGCTGATATGTTTTCTTTAAATGTTTGGAAAAATTCACTGGGGCTGAAGTTTTTCATTTTTGTGCTGATTTTTAATAACATTTAAATTTTTTAAATGAGATGTGACTAGATTTTCTTCTAGTGTCTGTTTTATGTTTTTCAAGGAGTTTCTTCACTAAATGTATAAGTTTATTGGCATAAAGTTGGTCATAGTAATTTTTTTAATTTAGGTATAATTGACATAAAACATTTGGATATAGAGCATAATGATTTTGATATCTTTTATATTGTGAAATGATCACCTCTGTAGATCTAATTAACATACATTGTCATACATAGTTACAAAAATATTTTTTCTTGTGATGAGAACTTGCATCTACTCTCTTAGCAGCTTTCAAATATGAAATACAGTATTATTAACTATAGTCACCATGCTTTCCATTACATCTCTGTGACTTACTTATTTTATGACTGGAAGTTTGTAACTTTTGTAGCATCACTGTTCATTTATATTTCCCATTTTCTTTGCTGTTTATTTTATTTTGACTTCTGGACCTTACATTTTCTTTTGGAAAAAGTATTATCTTCCTTTTTCCAAAAGTATCTTTTTTTATATTTCATTAGTTGGAGTCTGTAAGTTAGTAAACTAGTTTTTGCTAGGTCAAAAAAAATGTATATATTTGCCTTTGTCCTCAAAGGACATTTTAACTGAGTATAGAATTTCATGTTGGTATTTGTTTTGTTTTCTCATTACATAGGTTATAGGATAGCATGCCCCTTGTCTGAGTTCCATTGTTACTGTTACTAAACTTAAGTTAGACTGTTGTTCCTTTGAAAGCAATCTGTGTATTTTTTCTGGCTGCTTTTTAAATTTTTTCTTTGATTTTCTGCAGTTTTAATTTGATTGTGAGTGTGAATTTCTTTTTACACTGCTTAGAATTTGTTAGGCTACTTTAATTTCTGAATTCATGTATATCATTGGTTCTAGTACATTTTCAGCCATTGGCTCCTAAAACAATTTCTTTTGGATCTTCTTTGTCTTTTAGCTTTCTCTTTTATATTCTTTCTTTTTGTCTCTCCATGCTGCATTCCTGATAACTTCTTTTGACCTAATTTTGGGTTCAGTAATTCTCTCTTCAGCTCTGTCTAATCTTTTTAAACATATCCTTGAGTTCCTAATTTAAGTTAATACATTTTTCCCGTTTTGGATTTTTTTTTAATCGACTGTGTTCTTTTTTACAGTTTCTAGTTCAAGTTTCAAGCTTGTTTTCTATATTTTGGATCATAGTAAGCATATTCATTTTAAAGTCTGTGTTGGGTAATTCCAAAATGTGAAGTCTTTGAGAGTACATGGTTTTGTTCATTGCTATTTTTGCCTATTTCCTTTTGTATCTGGTTAATCTGATTATGTGCTGGTCATTATATTTGGAAAAAATGTATATATGCATGGTTGATTTGAAGCCTAGATGATAGCCTTTTCATCAGTGCTTTAGATTTTTTTCTTTTAGACATCTGGATGTGCTACAAGTGTGGAATCACTATAAACCAAATTTAAGGCTTAACGTTTCCTGGACTACACTAGGTGGCGTAAAACTGGACTGCAGGTCCATACCTGGGTTTGTATAACCCTTGTGGACCTGCTTAAAATTGTTGGTGGTTGAGTGGGTAGCTAATTAACAATTTATTTTTACTGCAAATACTTTTGCAGCAAAAGCAACTGAGAGCTGGGATTATCTCTTTAGGTTCTTGCCTTATTTAGATTTATGCCTTACTATCTTGTTATCTTTTCATACTTTTAGGATATTTTTCATATTTCATTGATATTTTTTGAATATATCAAAAAAAATGAAGATTTTTTCATTGCAGGGTTCCATCTTATTTATCTAGCCTGCCATTAACAGAGGCAGAAATCTTTCCCTTTAATTTGCTTTTGAATTTGTCTTGAGATTTGTTTGCTTTTTTGTAGGTTCTACGTGAAACATTTCCTCATCACACATTCCTCATGAATGGTCTCATTCAAGGTGTAAAGGTAAGAACAATTTTTGTATGGTTCATTGTGAATGAAGCCAAGAATCCTTAGTAGTTTAACTCTGGGACTTTAAATGGGATTTAGAAAAACAATTACTATTTGTTCTAGAGACCCAACTCTACAAATTTTTAGCTGGATTATCAAAGTCAAAATAAAATACAACCCAAATCCATAAGGCATAAAATTATTTACTGGTAAAAGCAGTACTTTGTTTTTATTAACATGTGGGCAGCAATTTCTAAAGGCTTTAATTTTGATAACATTTTTTTTAAAAGAAATTTTATTGGACAACAGTGTGGTTTTTTTCAGGACCCATCAGCTCCAAGTCAAGTAGTTGTTTCAGTCTAGTTGTGGGGGGCGTTTTTCCAGGACCCATCAACTCCAAGTCAAGTAGTTGTCTTCTATCTAGTTGTAGAGGATGCAGCTCCTTGGCCCATGTGGGAATTGAACCGGTAACCTTGGTGTTATGAGCCTGTGCTCCAACCGCCTGAGCTAACCAGCTGCCCCAATTTTTTTAACTTGTAATTGTTCCACCTGTCAACAGATAAAAATGAGCAAGTGTTACTGTCTTGTTTTGAGATATACTTTGAGATTGAGCAAGAAGGAAGCACTAAGATTTAGTTGGTTATATAGTCTTTTTGCCAGGCTGCTGGTGTAACTGCAACTTTCTGAGCTCTCAACCCCTTAACTCAGCGGTTCTCAACCTGTGGGTCGTGACCCCTTTGGGGGTCGAATGACCCTTTCACAGGGGTCACCTAAGACCATCAGAAAACAAAAAGATATTTACATTACGATTCATAACAGTAGCAAAATTACAGTTATAGAGTAGCAACGAAAATAATTCTATGGTTGGGGGTCACCACAACATGAGGAACTGTATTAAGGGGTCGCGGCATTAGGAAGGTTGAAAACCGCTGCCTTAACTTAATTAACCTTAATTTATTGTTTAATTTAATGTGATATTTATAAAAAAAAATACATTTTTGAAATTTAATGTTAAATACAGTGTTATGTTCCAGTCCCACTTTATCGTAAAGCGTACAGGTATAGCGTCTAATTTGCCCTGACCAGCTTAGATAATACCAATCTCTACATAATTATGTTCTAATAATTTTCTGAATTGAATTCACAGCTTTGAGCAGCATAATTGTAATGAACATTATTCTTTGCCTATTTTCAAAAAAATTTAGAATGCTTACAATAATATAAGTAAAACAAGGCCATTTAAATTAAAGGTGAAACGAGAAGTTTTTAATACTCATTGAAAGCAAGAGGAATATTATCAAGAATCTGGCATGTTTTAGGCACTAGTTTATGAACACTGTAAATAAAAAGAAAAACTAAACACATGAGAGTAAGCATTGATAAAAATATAACGTAAGGGCCGGCCGAGTGGCTTGTTGGTTAAGAGTTGGCTTGGGGCGTGAGCTCTGAACAGCAGGGCCGCCAGTTCGGATCCCACATGGGCCAGTGACGCTGTGCCCTCTACAGCTAAAATGGTGAACAACATCTCAACTTGGAGCTGGGCTACTGTGAGTCGCCGGCAACAGCATAGGCTGCAGTAGGGCTGCAGTGGGTTGCCGTAAGCTATGTGAGTGGCCGGCAGCCGGCATGAGCTGCCATGAGCTGCTGTGAGTGGCCGTCTAATGGCCAGCGACCCATCAGCCTCAGCCGGGAAGAGCACAGTGGTCACAATACCAACATGGTCCAGTGAATCGACGTCCTCCACTACTAGACTGAAGAACAAAAGGACAGCAACTTGTCTGTTCTCCTTCCCTGATTCCCCAATGCTATTCCCTCCCCCAATTCCCCAATAAAATATTTTAAAATATATATTTTTTATACTATATACATATACATATATATGTATACATATACATATACATTTATATATATGTATACATATACATATACATTTATATATATATAAAACGTAAGATTATCCTTACAATAGATTCTTGGGAAAGTTATTCCATAGATCTTTTGTCTTGTAGACTAGCTTATAAAATATGTTTTAGTCTCATTCTGCAAAATAAAACCAATTAGGTCTACACCCTAAAGGCGAGCAGCATGCTACACTTTCACTTAGAGACATTTACAATGTTATTCTAAAAAAAGCATAAAACAGAAGGTTTTTGGATTGATTGAAGGGCTTGGACAGGACTTATTCTACTGCAATAACTGTTAAACTTCAACTTACTGAATTTTAACAAGGGCTTATATATTTAAATAATAGGTTATTGTTTCAGAGGTGGGGGTACAATGATAAAACTCTACAGCAAAGCATAGGTGTATTAAGATATCTTAATATCCATGTGAGCAGAGTGGAATGAATATGGCTTCAAATTGTTTTAGCTTTAGATCTCTGCTCTGCACCTTACTAACCATGTTACTTTAGTCTTTTTTATTTTTTTTATTATTTTTTTTTTTAAGATTTTTTTTTTATTGGGTAATTGGGGGGATGGGAACAGTGCTGGGTAATTAGGGGAAGGGGAACAGACAAGTTGCTGTCGTTTTGTTCTTCAATCTAGTTGTGGAGGACACTGCTTCACTGGCCCAAGTTGGCACCATCATTGCGCTCTTCCCAGGCGAGGCAGATCAGTCGCCGGCTTCTGGACGGCCGCTCACTGCGGCTGCTGGCCGCTCACGCTGGCTGCTGGCTACATACAGTAGCCCATGGCAACCCACTGCCACAGGGGCTGCAGCCTACACCGTTGCCGGCGACTCATGGCACCCCAGCTCCAGGTTGAGCTGTTGTTCAGCATCTTAGCTGCAGAGGGCAGTGTCACTGGCCCTCATATGTGGGATCCGAACCGGGGCCCTCTGGCATCCCAAGCGAGTTCTTAACCATCGCGCCACTCGGCCGGCCCCATGTTACTTTAGTCTTGTAATTTAACCTTCCTAACCTCAGTTTCATTATTCATATAGTGAGAAGGATAAAGGTCTTTATAATAGGGTAATTATGAGGATTAAGCGAGCTATATCTATAGCTATTAGCAAAGTACCTTCATATGCTAAATTCTCAGCATGTTGCAAAGAAAAATGTGTGAAAACCAAAAACTATTGGAAGGTAATCTTGGTGACTATTTTTCATACCAGTTTGGGGAAAGATTATTTTTTAGGGTAAGAATTCATAAAGGAAGAGATTGAGTCATTTACATAAATATTTTAACTTTGGTAAGTCAAAATCATCATCAAAATTAAAAAGACAAATGGCAAAGTAATACTTAGACATTTACACCCCTCACAAAGTGATAAACCCACCCTAGTCTATTCCTCTGACATCATATATAGCTGTTACAATACCATTGACTATGATCCCTATGCTGTACTTTACATCCCATGACACTATACATATACACACATATATGTGTGTATATATATATATATATACATATATTTGACATTCAATATATTATTCTACTTCAGCTTATCCACAGTAGCATCTTCTGAAGTGAGGGAGCTATGTGAGGTATGTTCTATAGCAACACTGCTCAAAGTGTGATCCACAGACAAAAATTGGTTATGATCTGTGTAATAGGTAAGAACAGAAATTGAGAACAAATGTTTACAAACCTTAATAACAATTTGACAGAATAACTATATAACCGTTGACTAATAAAAAGCATTTCTGGGGAAAAAAAGACAAATGACAAAATGTTTTTGCAACATCTATAGTAGAAGGAGCAATACCTAAAAGCATTCTCAGAGTAGAACATGGGAAAATGCCTGTATCCTGGAAGGGCAAAGAAGGATGTAAGCTGGCAGTCTAGAGAAGATGTCAGGGTAAAAATAAATTTATCACCAGTAAGCAGTGAATCTCAAATGAGATAATATTTTCATATACAGATTGGTTTAAAAGTTAAACTGACAAGAACTAGCTCAGTGTGTGTAAATTGGGCCCCCATATACTCTTGATAAGAGGATATAATATGGTATAGCTTTTCCAAAAGGCAGTATTTTAAGATCCTTAAAAATATTCACATTTTAACAAAGTAATTCCATTTCTAGATAATTGTTGTAATCAAACAGTTATTCAGAGATGTGGATAAAGGACTATTGGTAATAGTAAACATGGAAATAATTAAAATACCTTAAAATTAAAAGCATAAATATGTTGTGGTACAGCCATATGATGTAATTCAGACATATAAAGAACACATTTTTGAAGAACACTGTATAATGTATGCAACAAAAAGGATATAACACTATACGAGTTATAGTGTGGTTTTAGTTTTGTTTGGTCCAAAATACATGTATATAAGGGAGGAAGGTTTAAAAAGGAATCATCTGAAGTTTGAAAGTGTGTGGATTTATGGATGATTTTTAGTTTTCTTCTTTATATCTTTTGTTCATCTTTGTAGATTTTCTACAGTTAAGTTTTACTTTATAACTTTACTATTATGATGCGTGGAAGAGAAGGTTTAGATTTGGGGTATCAAGAAAGGATATAAGAGTAAAAATAGTTCTGTGAATTCTTCAGTTTTAGTTTTGGGTGTTTTGTTTCGTGTTTTGCAGTAACTTTATTGAAATATAATTTGCATACCATGCAAGTCCCCCATTTATGCAATCATCAGTACACAATCAACTTTAGAACATTTCATCACTCCCAGAAGAAATCCTGTACCCATTAGCAGTCACTCTTCATTTCCCCCGACCTTTTTGGCCTTAGTCAAGCACACATCTACTTTCTTCTCTATAAATTTACCTATTCTGGACATTTCATATAAATGGAATCATACTATATAATAGTCTTTTGTGACTGGCTTCTTTCACCTAAGTGAAATTGTTTTCAAGGTTCACCTGTGTTGTAGCACATATTAGTCCTTTATCCTTTTTATAGCAAAATACTATTCAATTGTATGGATAGACCACAGTTGATCCATTCATCAGTTAATGGACAGTTGGGTTGTTTCCACTTTTTGGCTACTGTGAATAATGCTGCTGTGAGCATTTGTGTATAGGTTTTCATATGGACATGTTTTCACTTCATCCTTGGTATATACCTTTGAGAACAATTGCTGGGTCATATGGTAACTTGATTTTTTTTTATTATGTTTTAAATCTTCCTTAACTCTGTTTCTGACAAGTAATATGTGTTTCTTATCTCCTAGACTTTTGAAAACTGAGTTCCTCAAGCCTTGGACAACAATTTCTTTTATCTCTACACTCACTTCCTTAATGATATTGTCAGACATACCACTTTCAACTCTCTAATAAATACCTTCTTAGACCTTTGCCCAGAACTCCAGACTTGTATATACAGTTGCCTGATTGACATCTCTATTTCTATGGCTGATAAGCATCTCAAAGTTAATATCTCCACAACTAAGCTCCTGATCTTCTGCTTTAGCCTGACCAACTCACAAGTCTTCCTCATTTCAATTACTGGCTGTGCCATCCTTGCTCAGACCAAATCCCTGGAGTTGGATTTGACTCCTTTCTCTTTCGCATCCCAAACCCAATGCATCAGCAAGTTCTGTGGTTCTACCTTCAAAATAGATCTATAATCAAAACACTACCTGGTCCCTTTTCAGTAGTGATCCTGATGAAATAGAAGCCAGCTTGTGGCTTTCTTCTTAACCAGTCTCATTTTTTCCTCTGGCAGCATCTCTGTTCTCTCCTCCAAGCCCTGTTGACCCTGCTTCAGCCACACTTCCTCAGCCTGTGCTTGCCTGAGGGCTTTGCATATACTGTTTTTCTACTTAGATTGCTTTTCCTCATATTGGCAAGCCTCACTCCCTAACCCTCAGCTTTCACCCAGATGTCATTTTTTAATGAAGCCTTCACTGACTACTGTTTTGAATAATGTGTCTCCTGTTCTCATCACTCCAGGTCCCCCTCCTCTACTTTGTTTTTCTCCAAAGCATTATCATCTCACCTATGACATGCTGTATATTTTGTTTTATTTTTATCCTGTTACTATGTATCCTCCTCATTCCTCCTCTTTTAGACTGGAACTTTCTTGAAGGCATGGATTTTTTGTCTGCTTTCTTCACTGCTATCCCTAGCACCTAGTATAATTTTGGGCACATGCTAGGCCTTCAGTAAATATTGTCAAATTTACATTTCTTTCCAGTCTTTTTCTGTGCATCCAGCATACATGGAGCTATAACTGTATCTTTTTTCTTATATCAGCAATCAATAATTATATCATAATTCCCCCTGGGTCCGGCCAAGTAGCGCATTGGTTAAGAGCTGGCTTGGGGCACCAGAAGGCCCCGGTTCAGATCCCGCGTGTGAGGGCCAGTGACACTGCCCTCTACAGCTAGGATGCTGAGCACCGGCTCAACCTGGAGCTGGGCAGCCATGAGTCGCCGGCGATGGCGTACGCTGCAGCGCCTGCTGCAGTGGATTGCCATGGGTTACCGTGTGTAGCCAACAGCCAGCATGAGTGGCCAGCAGCCACTGTGAGCGGCTGTCCAGAAGCTGGCGACTGATCTGCTTCACCCGCGAAGAGCGCAATGATGGTACAAACTTGGGCCAGTGAAGTTACATCCTCCACAACTAGACTGAAGAACAAAAATGACAGCGACTTGTCTGTTCCCCTTCCCCCAATTCCCCAGCACTGTTCCCATCCCTCAATTCCCCAATAAAAAAAAATCTTTAAAAAAAATAATAATAATTCTCCCCATGTAATTAAAAACTGTTTGAAATACAGGTAGCCCTCTCCTTGCACATTCTGCTGTGCACAAATTTCATTTACCATGGATAAATTAAAAAACACCATTACCCCCAACAACACAATTTAAATTTCTGTTAACCATGATATATCAACTCTGCATGACTGCATAAAGTACAAACTGCTGCTTGCTCCTCAGTCCACAAAACAACACAATTAACAGGTACACATCTTGATTACTGACCAGTCATGCATTTCAAAGTGTCGGTTACTGGTCACTGCTCATGCCTTAGTTCACGCAAGGGCAGCAAAGCATGTAGTTGTGTTGTCTCATGGTCTCCAGATAAACCTACATGACAGTTTACAAAAATGGATCATCAAAAAAGGGAATTGGCCAGCAAGGATGAAAGTGCAGTAAGAAATAAATAGTGATAAGCAGGAAGTGAGATTCACATATAACCTCAATGGAATTATAGAAGAAATAGCTGATTGAGGCATGTTGGAAAGACTAGGGTATGCAGCCATAAGAACTCAGTGAAGATCAACTTACCAGCATAAATGAGGAAAATCGTTGGGATGCAAAGGATGAAGATGTCACAGAGGAAGTGATGCCAGCAAAAAGCTTCACATTACAGGAACTTTCAGAGATGATATTTCACAACATTGAAAGGGGTAAAATAGTGAAAACTGATCCAGACTTAGAAAGGTGTATGACAGTTTGCCAATACATAGAAGATACTCACTGCACATCATACCTTATGACATGAAGAAGGCAAGCACTGTTCAGACGACTCTTGGTAAGTTTTTTACAAAGAAATAAAACACTTTAATTATTTTTTTAAATTAGTTTCATGTGTACAACACAGTGCAATACTTATACTTTTTACCCCTCAAAGTGACGACACCCCTCCCCCATTCCACCGCCCCACTCCCCCCCCACCTTGATATCATACATACCTATTACAATTCCATTTACTCCACTCCCACACTATACTCCACATCCCATGACTGTATATATTCAGTTATAGTTGACATACAATATTATACAACATCAGCTTCAGGTGTTGATATGATCCTATGATTTTTATTTTTCATTTTGTTAATGTGATGTATTACATTAATTGATTTGTGGACATTGAACCAACCTTGCCTACCAGGAATGAATCCCACTTGATCGTGATGTATGATCTTTTTAATGTGATGCTGAATTTGGTTTGCTAGTATTTTCTTGAGGATTTTTGCATCTATGTTCATTAGGGATATCGGCCTGTAGTTTTCTTTTTTGTGATATCTTTGTCTGATTTTGGGATCAGAGTAATAGTGGCCTCATAAAATGTGCTTGGGAGCCTTCCCTCCTTCTGTATCTTTTGAAATAGTTTGAGGAGAATAGGTATTAATTATTCTTTTTTGAATGTTTTGTAAAATTCACCTGTGAAGCCATCTGGTCCAGGACTTTTGTTTTTTGGAAGCTTGTTGATTGATTCAATTTCTTTGGTAGTAATTAGTCTGTTCAGAGTCTCTGTTTTTTCTTGGTTCAGACTTGGTAGATTGTATGCATCTAGAAATGTATCCATTTCTTCCAGATTGTTGAATTTGTTGGCATATAGTTGCTCGTAGTATTTTCTTAAAATTTTCTGTATTTCTGTGGTATCTGTTGTCACGTCTCCTCTTTCACTTCTGATTTTATTAATTTGGGTTCTCTCTTTTTCTTGGTGAGTCTGGCTAAGGTTTGTTGATTTTGTTTATCTTTACAGAAAAACCAGCTCTTGGTTTCATTGATCTTTTGTATTGTTTTTCTGGTCTCTAGTTCATTTATTTCTGCTCTGGTCTTTATCATTTCCTTCCTTGTACTCCCTTTGGGCTTGTTTTGCTGTTCTTTTTCCAGTTTCTTTAAGTGTAAAGATAGTCTGTTGATTTGAGATTGTTCTTGTTTCTTTAGGTAGGCCTGAATTGCTATGAATTTCCGTTTTAGGACTGCTTTTGCTGCATCTTATAGATTTTGGGTTGTTGTGCTTTCATTTTCATTTGTCTCAAGATAGGTTTTGATTTCTTCCTTGATCTCACTTTTGACCCACTCGCTATTTAGTAGCATGTTATTCAGCCTCGAAGTATTTGTGTGCTTTCCGGATTTCTTCTTATAATTGATTTCTAGTTTCATACCATTATGGTCAGAGAAGATGCTTCATATGATTTCAATCTTCTAAATTTATTGAGACTTGTTTTGTGGCCTAACATGTGGTCTGTCTTGGCAAATGTTCCATGTGCACTTGAGAAGAATGTATATTATGTTGCTTTGGGGTGAAATGCTCTAAAAATATCAATTAAATTCTGTGGTCTAAAGTGTCATTTAAGGCCACTGTTTCTGTGTTGATTTTCTGTCTGGAGGATCTGTCCATTGGTGACAACTGGGTGTTGAAGTCCCCTACTAATGATAGTGTTACAGTTGATCTCTGTCTTTATGTCTGTCAAAATCTGTTTTATATATTTAGGAGCTCCTATGGTGGGAGCATAGATGTTTACTAGGATTATGTCCTCTTGTTGAATCGATCCTTTTATTATTATGTAGTGCACCTCTTTGTCTTTTATTGTGGTCTTCATTTTAAAGTCTATTTTGTCCAAAGTAAGTATTGCTACTCCAGTTTTTTCTCATTTCCATTTGTGTGAAATATCTTATTCCATCCCTTTACTTTCAGTCTGTGTGTGTCTTTTGATCTGAGATGAGTCTCTTGTAAACAGCATATTCACGGGTACTGTTTTCTCAGCCACTCTATGTCTTTTAATTAGAGCATTTAGCCCATTCACATTTAAAGTGATTATTGATAGGTGCATATTAATTGCCATTTTGAAATTTGTATTTCTGGTCTTCCTTGGTTAGCTTGTTTTCTCCTTTCTTCTGTTTATAAAAAGCTCTTTTAGCATTTCCTGCAGTGCTGGCTTGGTAGTAATGAATTCCTTAAGCTTATTCTTTTCTGAGAAGCTCTTTATCTCCTTCAATTTTAAGTGATTGCCGTACTGGGTAGAGCAGTCTTGGTTGTAGGCCTTTATTTTGCACCACTTTGAATATTTCCTGCCACTCCCTTCTGGACTGCAGAGTTTCTGTAAAAAAGTCAGCTGTTAGTCTTATAGGAGTTCCTTTGTATGTAACCTGCTGTGTTTCTCTTGCTGCTTTTAGGAGTCTGTCTTTGTCTTTAACCGTTGCCATTTTAACTATGATTTGTCTTGGTGTGGACCTGTTTGGGTTCAGCTTGTTTTGTACTCTCTGCACTTCCTGGACTTGTATGTCGATTTCCTTCTCCAGGGAATGAAGTTTTCCTTCATTATTTCTTCAAATGTTATTTCTTCAGATCTTCCCAATCTTGCTCCTTCTCTTCTCCTTCTGATATCCCTATGATGCGAATGTTGTTGCACTTGATGTTGTCCCACAGGTCTCTTAAACTATTTTCATTGTTTTTTATTCTTTTTTCTTTTTGTTGTTCCAACTGGGTGATTTCTGCTATTTTGTCTTCTAAATCACTGAGCTGATCCTCTGCTTCATCAAATCTACTGGTGATTCCTTTGAGTGTGTTCTTCATTTCAGTTATTGTATTCTTTAGTTCTAACTGGTTGTTTTTTATGATTTATCCTTTTTTATGTCCTCACTAAGTTCCTTGAACATTCTTGTCATCAATGTTCTAAACTCTGTCTCTGAAATGTTGGATACCTCTGTTTCATTTAGTTGCATTTCTAGAGGTTTTACTTGAGACGTTTGTTTGTTTCTTCATTCTGGCTGTCACTTTGTGATTGGTTCAATGTATTAGATAAATCACCTATGCCTCTCAGTCGTTGCTGGGTACTCTTGTAGTATGTGTCCTTTATATTCGGATTGCACAGTCTCTGTATTGTCCTTTTCCATGTGTTCCAGAGGTGTCACTTTTGAAGTTGCTCTTTAATTGCTTTTGGCTTGTCAGAGGGTGGGATTGACCCTCAGACTGATTAGGTGGGAGAATTAGCTCTATTCACAGTGTATACGATGCTGTGTGGAGGTTGATCCCCTCAGAGGAGGCTTGGCTACTGGGTTCTTGTGCCTATGGAAAATGACTTTTGAGAGTGCCACTTGTAGGTTCTACCAGGTAGTACTCTTGTTTTGTCTAACACTGGCCTCTGGGTGTATTGGCTCTGGTGTCTCTTCGGTGGGGGTCCCACTCAGAGCTGTTTCAGACCTGCCTGTTCCCGGTCTGTAGCTACCTGGTAGGTGCCTAAAGGCTGTACACAGTTGGCTGCTGCCTGTGCTGGACCTGGGGTCATGTGAGGATGGTCTCTGTGTGAACTGAAGCTGGCCACCCCCTATATTGCTCCTGAGGCAGTTTAGGAAAAGGCCAGGTCCCCCTAGGCCTGTTGCCACCTGTCAGATGCTGGTAAAGCCCACCTATTGAAAGAGGCTCTTCAGGGGTGTGTCTGGCTATTTGACCCGGTGTTGAGGGTGCCTCTGCGATGTGGGACTAGCTTGGCAGGAGTTCAAGTGAGTTATGTGATGTGATTGGTAGTTTTTAAGACGTTAATGCAGATTCAGGTCTTACACCAATACCTGGCCTGTGACCCCCTTGAATAGCATCCCAAGGGCACTACAGCCAGCCTCCACCTCACACTCACAGATTCACGAAAGCTGCTCCCGAGAGGCTGTGGCGCAGGTTTGTGGTCACTGAACACCATGAAGATGACCACAGGGCTCTGCAGACCACCTTCTGTTGTGAAAAACCTTTTCCACAGTTTGTGGGGTAGGGCCAGTCACCCCAGCATCCCAATTGCCCCTGGCAGTTCAGCTGTAGGTGGGGGAGGTGGTGTTACAGGTGTGTGAATGCTGTGGTCAATAGTTTCTACAAATTCAGTGTAGTCTCAGCTCCTGGATCAGTGCTAGATCCACATCCACTTCGTAAAACAAAAACAAAGCAAGGCAAGCCAACAACACCAAAAAACAAATACACTCCCACAGAAACTGGATAAGCAATGATCAGACAGGAGAAACAAAAGTATATAAAAGAGACACAAACACAAACACAAAAATAGGAGAACAAGACAGAAAAACAGTGACCAAAGCAATATCCAGATAAACAAGTCTGAGAAACTATGACAAAAACAAAACAGATGAAAGAAGGAAAATGAACAAAAAGATGAAAGAGAAAGAAAAGAAAAAAAATAATAAAAAGAGGGGGAAGAAAAAAAAAAGGAAAAAAGAAATTAAAATAAAAAAGGCCCTCCGCCTGTTGTAATCTGCAGACCACTTGCTTAGCAATAGAGAGTCTCTGGGCAACTCAGCACTGGCTATGTTGGAGGGAAGAGCTCAGTGCGTCATGGACCGGCCTCCCTCTCAGCCTTGCAGTGAGCTTCCCGCAATTAGCTGCTGTGTGCTCTGGAACCGTGCTCACCACGAAAAATCCTCACAGGTTGTTGCGGGCTGTCTGCTGCTGCAAAAAACCCTCTGTGGCCTACGGAGCTGGGGGCCATGCACCAGGGGCTCAGGGTGCCCCGAGCAACACAGCTCTAGGTGGGTGGGGCAGGCCCCCAAGGCACCACGGGGTGTGGTCAGTAGCCCCCCACCAAGTCAGGGCAGCATGCAGTCCTGCACAGGCAACCAGCCCACACAAACGCGCCAGGAATGCCCCAGCTGGATCACACAGGTGCACAGCTCAAGGCCCAACACTCCCAGGAAAACTCCCAGTCTCAGCCTGTCCCAATCAGCCGCTCACAGATCAGGCCAAGCAGCTGGACAGCCAGTCACAAGCCTGGCAACTCTGCACATGCAGTGTGGAGAGTGGGAATCCAAGGCCGCATGCGCACACACGCACACACACACTATTGTGCCAATTCCAGCAGACCAGTGCAGTCCCAGACTTGACCCTCTGTGGGAGGGCCCAATCCTGAAAAAATGGCGCCCTCCTATATACTACTCGTGTGCAAGCTCCGCACCAGGAGAACAATGGGCGCTCAGTTCAGTCCTTCCCTGCAGGCTCCTGGGCCCCGCTCACACAGCTACTCTGTCCACTAGGGACTGGGTGAGTGCTCACTGGCGAGCGAGTTGGTTTGCCGTCTCCACTGGTTCTTCAGCCGCCCTCAGCCTCACCAAGTTGAGCAAAGACAGTTGTCACTAATTTCTACTGCTAGCTATCGTGGAACTCCTCTTCCCAGCAAAGTAACTTTGGGCTGGTGAGTTCGGTGTGGGCCCGAAGGTTCTCCCAACCAGAGAATCTTCGCCACCGCTGAGGTGTCCCTCACATGGTTCCGCCTCTCTCGTCTCCGCCCCTCATACCAGACTCTACGTGGCCTCCTCTTTAAGTCCTTCGTTTAGAGGTTCTGTTCATCTAGTGTTCAGGGGACTTTCAAGATTGAATGTTGTATAAATTATTTGTACTTTTGGTGTGATCCTGGGAGGCAGTTGGCACAGCATCTGTCTATTCCTCCATCTTACCGGAAGTCCCCACTTTAATTCTTAATATTTTGAATTACAGTGAACTAAATAAATACTAGTTTTACCTTTTTTTCATTTCACTAAACATTTATAACTGATAGTAACAGAGTTTCCAGTGTTCTAACAAAAATTTCTAAAGGTCATTGAACAAATCAGTATATCTCATTGATTAAAATCACTTGACATGATTTTAGCTATACCGTTACTACAGTCCTGCACTACTGTGCAAAGCAAGAACTGCCTGTTTTTGAAATGGTTATATACTATTCCATTGTATGAATATAACAAATGTATCCATTTCCCTATGTAAATTATTTCTAATTTCAAACTGTTGAAGATAATTATGCAATAAATCTTTGAGGGTTTTTTTTTGTTTGTTTTCTAAAGATGGAGTTGTAAAGGTATAGCTAGTGAGAGTTTGGGCATCTTTTAAAGGTCTTGCATATATAATACCACACTATCTCCTAAAGTAATTGTGCTATTTCACACTCCCGCCAGCAGTGTGTGTGTTCGTCTCACCATGCTCTCACACAAGTATTACTTCTCAGATGTTCGCCAGTCCGGTAGCTTGAAAATAATGTCTCATCGTTAATTTTATTAATCTTTTTTTGATTACAAGTAAGATTGGGTATTTTTATGTATATTTGCTGGCTACTTTTATGAAGTACTTTAAAGGTTTTTGTTTATTTTTTTAATAAGGATTGTTCAAGTCTTTATTTTGAAAGAGTGTACTTTATAATAATCGCCTCATATTTTAATGATTATTTAGTACCTGTTTGTCTTAACAATTATAAAGAAAAAAAACCTCAGACTTCATTCCATTTTTCAGATTCCCAGTCTTACCTTTCCACCACTTTTCTACAACAATTTTTATTTTTATGGAATTGAAACATGTGGCAGACATTGTTACATGAATATCAATAAGAAGTTGTATCAGTCAGGATTCTCCAGGAATTGGCTTACATGATTGTGGAGCTGGCAAGTCTGAAATACATAGGGCAGGCCTGCAGACTGGCTACAAACCTCAGATTTTACTCAAAACCATCATCTGATTGGACGAGGCTCCCATATTATTGAGGGTAATACCTTTAAAGCCAACTGTTGCAGATGTTAATCACACCCACACTAGCGTTTGATTAAATAACTAGGTACTGTAGCCCAACCAAGCTGATATATAAAACTAACCATCATAGAAGTTTGGCTCCACTTTGTAAGAAGTATTGAGATACTGTGGTTTGACTGACCACTGAGCAGGTGGAGTGATTGTGATCGTTTTCTTCGTTAAGTCCAGCCGGTCTGATTGCTTTGAAACTTCTTTCTTTAGTATGTTTTATATTTAATACAAAATTAGATATCTTAATCAATGTCCCAAACTAACTAAAACTAAGTGGGCTGGATATCCAGAGTTGATTTGTGACCAGTATAAAAAGGGCGTGCTAAAATAGGCAGTCTTAATCTTGTCTAGTTTTGACATCACAGTGAGGGCTTGGAAAAAGGGAAAAAGTAGAAGACCCAGTGAGCCAGCTCAGGACTTGGCCATAGGGGTTCACATGCAGATGTGGTGATTCATAGTCTATATTTGACCATCAAGTCTGACCAAGGAGATGGCCACATAGATCCTCTGCCAGGATGCTATTTCAGGGACATTTAATATGTCAAGAGTTTCTGTAGTCTGAGGAGTTGCTGCTGAACTGCCCATCCAGCTATTTAAATGAATTACATCATCAAGCAGTGTTTAGCATAGTAGCTGCTTAGCATAAGCATAAGCAGAAATGGTTGGTTGATGTTTTTAAGAATTATAAAGAAAAAGCAACCGAGATACCTTTAGTCTCCTCATAGTTACTCTTTGAGATTAGTAAGTACAAAAATGTTCCCTCTCTCTCTCCCTCTCTCTTTCCCTCCCTCCCTCCCCCCCTCTCCACACACACACACACACACACGGACAGAGAGAGAGAGAGAAGGAGAGAAAGGATAATTCTTGCTTTTCTTGCTTTCTTAATTTGGACAGAAACTTGAATGAAGACTATCCTTTTTATTATCTGTAAATAAAATTGTTAAATAACAACCTACTTGAAAGAGATTAGTTCTAAATTTTAAGTACAGCCTTCTCAGGTGCTAGCACTATCTCACACTAGAGCAGAATCCTGCCTCTGTTGCTTATGAGCCCAGGGCCATAGGGTAGTTAGTTACTCTACTTACCTACCTCAGAGGTTAAGACATTCATGTGAAAGCATAAACAATTGGCGTACATGAATGCTAGCTGTTATTATTACTTTAAAATTCATGTTGAGCTGTCTTGGAATCAATTTGAAGAGGTGGCCCTACTACTTCTAAGAATGAGGAAAAGTCTTTATATATTTATAAGATTTTTATTAAATATAGCTAGGATATAATATTAGTTTCACATATACACAATAGTTCAGTATTTATATATGTAAAGCAGTGATCACCATGATAAGTCCATTAACCATCTGACACTGTACTGCGCTATCACAATATTATTGACCATATCCCCATGCTGTGTATTACATCTCCATGATTTATTTGTTTTATACCTGGGAATTTGAACCTCTTATTCTCCTTCACCTTTCTCCCCCCTTTTTTTAATTTTTCAATTACAGTTTACATTCAATATTATTTAATTTCAGGTGTACAGCATAGTGGTTAGACATTATATAATTTAAGAAGCGATCCCCCTGACTAGTCTAGTACCCTCTTGGCTATATATATATATATATATATATATATATATATATATATATGTAGTTATTACCATATTATTGACTATGTTCCCTATGCTTTACTTTACATCCCCGTGACTATTTTGTAACTACCAATTTGTACTTCTTAATCCCTTCACCTTGCCCCCAACCCCCGCCCATCTATCACCCAACAAATCTAGTACCCATCTGACACCATACATAGTTATGACAATATTGACTATATTTCTTATGCTATACCTTACATCCCCATGCTACTTTGTAACAACCAATTTGAATTTCTTAATCCCTTCCTCCACTTTACCCATTCCCAATCTCCTTCCCGTCTGGCAACTATCAAAATGTTCTCTGTATCTATTAGTTTGTTTCTGTTCTGCTTGCATGTTTGTCTTGTTCTTTAAACTCCACATACAAGTGAAACCACATTGCTCCTGTCTTTCTCTGTCTGACATACTCCATTCACTACAATACCTTCCAGGTCTGTTCATACAGATGGCAAGAACCAATTCTCTTCCCTGGCCAATCAATATTCCATTGTATATATGTGCCACCTCCTCTTTATCCATTCATCCATTGACAGACACCCAGGCTGCATCCATATCCTGGCCATGGTAAACAATGCTACAGTGAACATATGGATGCACACATCCCCTTGAAGTAGCATTTGTTCGGATAAACACCAAGAAGTAGGATTAGCGGGTTCTTCTTTGTCTCTTGTTAGTCTTTGTTTTAAAGTGTATTTTGTCTGGTATAAGTATTGCTACTCCAGATTTTTTGTTTGTTTGTTTCCATGTTCATGAAATATCTTTTTTCATCCCTTTACTTTAGGTCTGTGTGTGTCTTTTGATCTGAAGTGAGTCTTAAAGGCAGCATATGTAAGGGTTTTGTTTTCTTATCTATTAAATAACCCTACTTTTGATTGGAGCATTTAATCCATTTACATTTAAAGTAATTATTGGTAGATATGTAGTTATTGCCATTTATTATTCATATATATATATATATATATATATCCCTCTAAGATTCCTTAATACTGGTTAGGTGGTGAGGAACTTCTTTTGCTTTTTCTTGTCTAGGAAGCTCTTTATCTGTCCTTTGATTTTAAATTATAGCCTTGCTGGGTAGAGTAATCTTAGTTGTAGGTCCTTGTTTTTCATCACTGAATATTTTGTGTCAGTCCTGGCCTTCAGAGTTTCTGTTGAGAAATCAGCTGACAGTCTAATGGGAGCTCCCTTGTAGGCAACTAACTGCTTTTCTCTTGCTGCTTTTAAGATCCTCTCTTTGACTTTAACCTTTGGCATTTTAATTATGATGTGTCTTAGTGCTGGCCTCTTTAGATTCATCTATTTGGGACTCTCTATGCTTCCTGGGCTTGTATGTCCTTCACCAGGTTAGGAAAGTTTTCAGTCATTATTTCTTCAAATAAGTTTTCAATTCCTTGCTCTCTCTCTTCTCCTTCGATGTGAATGTTTCCCTTATGATGTGAATGTTGGTATGTTTGATGTTGTCCCAGAAGCTCCTTAAAATTTCATTTTAAAAAAATTCTTTTTCTTTTTGCGGTTCTAATTAGGTGTTTTTTGCTACTTTGTCTTCTAAATCACTGATTCGACCCTCTGCTTCATCTAATCTGTTAATTCCTTCTAATGTGTTCTTATTTCGGTTATGGTATTCTTTATTTCTGACTGGTTCATTTTTATGTTTTCTACTTCAATTTTTATGTTTCCTGTCTCTTTGTTGAAGTTCTCCCTGAGATCATTGAGCATCCTTATAACCAGTGTTTGGAACTCTGTATCTGGTAGATTTCGTGTCTCCATTTTGTTTAGTTATTTTTGTGGAGCTTTGCTCTGTTGTTTTATTTGGGAAATGTTTCTTTGTGTCCTCATTTTGGCTGCCTCCCTGTGTTTGTTTCTGTGTAGGGCTGCTATGCTTCCCAGTCTTAGTAGAGTGACCTTATGTAGTAGGTGTCCTGTGGGACCCAGTGGTGCAGTCTTCCTGATCACTAGTGCTGGGTGCTTTAGGTGTGTCCCTTGTGTGGTTGTCTGTACCCTACTCTTGTAGTTGAGCCTTGGTTGCTATTTGCATGTCAATGGGAGGGAGTGACCCCAGGCTCATTGGTTGTGAGACTGGCTGTGACTACAGTGGAGGAGTTGTGGTACAGGGGCTGATCTGATGGAGCAGCATTCACTTTAATGGGGCTCTGGTGCCTTCCAGTCTGCCCTTTGGGTACGTCTTCCTTAGAGGTGGCTGGGTGATGATCCAGTTCAGTCTGACGCTGTCCGCTAGACCTGCTAGCCCCAGACCTCCTGGGAGGGGACCCACTGCAGGCCAAATTCAGCCACAGTCTGTGCCCTGCTTGGGGCCACCTGGCAAAAGCCACAAAGCTATCCAGAAAAGGCTACCACCAAATGTGCTTAGAAGTGCCTTGAGAGGCCAAGCTGTGAACCAAGGCCAGCTGTCACTACTGCCGGGCTTAGGGCTGCTCAGCCAGAGGTACAGGACATGCCGAAGCCATATGCTGCTTGTTTGGGTTCTGTGAATCTTTGAGAAATTTTAGAAAAGTCCTCAGCATGAGCCAAGGCAGGCCATTTATACGGGAAAGCCACCAGAAGCAGCTTGGGTGTGCTTGAAAGTTGGGTGGGATGTGGTCTCAGGGAATCACTAGGGCAGGGCAGACAAAAGGTGATAGCCAGTTTAATGGAGACTGAGACATAGCATCTGCCTGTGTCTGCATGCAGGGAGGGGGAACAACAAAACAATGGTTTCTGCCAGCTCCTTTATTCAGGAGAAAGCTGCCCCTACTACCCTTACCCTGGAGCCACACCACTCAGTTCCCCCCATATGTCTCTGGCGCCTTTTAAGCTGCTGTCCCAGAGCTGGACCTCAGAGAGAGTCCATCAGTGAGTAAGTCCATGCACGGGCCCTTTAAGAGGATCTCCTGGGACTCCAGCCACCCTCCATCTCACTCAGCCACAATCTCCACTGGTTTTCACAGCCAGAAGTTATGGAGACTTCTCTCCCTGGCACTGGAACCCTGGACTGGGGAGGGGCTAGGACCCATTGCTCCTCCTGGGGGGACCTCTGCAGCCGAGATATCCCTACCAATTTTTAAAGGTCACGCGGGTGTGGGACTAGCCCATTCCACATGTCTGCTCGTCCTACCAGATGGCTTCTTCTGTATGTCTGTAGTTGTAGGACTTCAGTTTAGCTAGGCTTCAGGTGATTCTCAATAATGGTTGTTCTGTGGTTTAGTTGTAATTGATATGATCCTAAGAGGAGGTGAACACAGCATTTACCTGCTCCAACATTTTGACTAGAAATCTGCCTGTTTATATTTTAATTAAATAAATTTAATTGCTCTTTTATCTGCTTTTGTTTCTTTCTTTCACTGAATCTTGTTTACTTCTCTCCCCACCTCAAAAGTAAAAATAAAAACACCCCAGCCTTCTTGCCTGTATTGTTCTTTCCTTTAAGTATCTGGTACTAGCTGTTCTTTCACCCTCCTCTTGCTTCACAAATCTGGTTTCCCAGACTTTAGTTAAATCACTTTGTGTTTCACGTTTCTCATTTGCCCTGTTGGACAGATTGATATGCACCCTGGAAAGGGGAAGTTCTGTATTGTGCAGGGTCTCAGTGGGTTCTAGGTCAGAAAGGTAGCCCCTGTTTTAATATTGTTTTTATGTGAAAAGATTTGTATTTTTCAATTATATAAATAAAAACTACAATTTCATTGTTGTGAGATTTTCTCTTTGATCTACTTTTAAGAAATGAGGAGATAAAAGTTATTAGTAAAATACTGTATGAAAAATCAAAATGAATGAATCTAATTTGGGGGTAACCCATGTCTGCATGTTGCAAGTTCCTTGTTGCTTATTAAGGAATGCTTAAAATGTGTCATATAAGACAGGGCAAAATCAATACAGTGCTTTTGTGGTCATTCAGGCATGGGGTAAGGGGGGAATTTGAGTTGCCCAACCATGCATTCCCAGCTGAGGTTGAAGGCAACCTTCTGTCTTCTTATTTCAGGTTTCATACTGTAAACATGTGTCCTTCTATTTAGTGCCACATTTTTTACATTGTTGTGCCTTTTGTTGCTGATTTCACTATTTAAGGTGGCCCCAAGTGTAGTGTTGAAGTACTATATAATACTTCTAAGTGTAAGAGGACTATGGTGTACCTTGTGGAGAAAATACTGTTAGATAAGCCTCATTTAGGCATGAGTCATAGTGCTGTTGGTTGAGAGTTGAATGTTAATCAATCAACCATATATATTAAGCAAGGTACCTTTACACACAAACACATAAACCAAGGTTATGTATTAATTGGTTGATGAAAATATGTGACCAGAGTTTTGTGTTTCTCCAGGTGCAGTGAATTTGCTAATTTGGTGTTTGTGGAAACCTTACAGAACATAACTACTGTGAATAATGAGAATTTACTATATTTCTGATGAAGTATAGGACTTTAATGTCAGTCTGGTTTTAATTTTTAAACATTTTGTTCTCATTTGTTAATTGTGCTCTGCATCTTTAGTATAGATGAAGTAATTGCTCAATCAATCAAAGTATAAATGTCCTTCTCAATCTACTACTCTAATAATATGACCTGATAGGATCTAGGGCCAGATTGGTTAGTAGTTTCTTCTGTAGCTCTGGGACAGAAGAAAGTGTTTGATTTTTAGGAAATACAAGTTTTCCAAAGAGTCAAGTATTTTATTAGATTGTATTTTAGCATCTTACTATAAAAATATGTTCTTCCAGAGGGGTATTTTCAGTATCTATTACTGTCACTAAGAATTTGATTTAAATATTGTTATTTAGTGAATGGATTAAATTACAATTTAAATTTCTAATCTAGAAGACAATATTTTTTTCTGAAAAAACTGCATTATTGTAAATATAATTTTAATGATTGGCCTCATATTCTTTGTTTAAAAATGGCATATATGCTCTCGCTCTCTCTCTCTCTCTCTCTCTCTCTTTCTCTCTCTTTCTCCCTCCCTCCCTTCCTTCATTCCTTCCTCCCTCTCTCCTTTTCTCTCTCTCTGTCTCTGCCATGTGAGGACACAGCAGGAAGGCAGTGGTCCACAAGCTAGGAAGAGAGCTCTTACCAGAAACAGACCATGTGGGCACCTTAAAAAAAAAAAGGCATACGTTTCATATTTTAAAGCATTGTATAAAATCTGATCAGAACTGTCCAAAACTTCTTCAGGGTTCTTTGTCTTTAAAAAATTTTTGTTGGGCCGGCTGAGTGGCTCAGTTGGTTAAGAGTTGGCTTAATAGTGCGGGCTCTGAGCAAGAGGGTCACCGGTTCGATTCCCACATGGGCCAGTGACGCTCCGCCCAAGCTGTGCTGTTGCTGAGCTGCCAACAGGTGGCAGGATGGCTCAGCTGGTGTAACAACAAGATTGCCTATTTGATGGTGGGCTACGCCCACCCTCAACTAAGACTAAACTTGGCACTTGAGCTGAGCTGCCACCTGGATGGCTCAGTGGATAGAGCATGCACTCTTAACAACAAGACTGCTGGTTCGACTCCCGCATGGAATGGTGGCTACGCCCACCCCCAACCACAAATAAGACTGAACACAGCATCTTGAGCTTAGAGGCCACAAGCTACCGATGGGCAGCCAGATGGCAACTGGCGCCCTCCACAATGAAGATTGAAGAACAGCAACTTGGCTTGTCCCCTTCCCCAATTCCCCAACATTGCTCCCCTCACCCAGTTCCCCAATAAAAATCTAAAAAAAAAAAAGTTTGTTATTGTTTATTTGGTGGTGGTTATTTCTACAGCCTTGTCCTCTTAAATTTCTTTAAATTTTTTTCTGGACCCATTCTATACTACCCAAGCACTCAGATATTTGATATTTTTAGAGAATTTTGAAGCAACATAAAATATTTTCCTTTCTAAATTTCATGAAACTGATAGTCACTGAATTTGAGCCATGCTTCTGTAGTCATTTAGCTCTTAAAGGAAATCATTTAATTCTTGATCTGTTATTCTTTTGACATAAGAACATACTGAATATCACAGAAATCCACTGTGGCTTGAAAATTACAAGTGTTAATATTTTATTTTAGAGGGGCCAAAAAGCTTTTCTCTTCAGCTTGCCTGCCTTCCATTGAGTCTCTCATTCCCTTTACTTCACTTTACATGCCTGCTGGCCAGCTCTGGCCTTACTGGTGGCTGGTAGGGATTGGAACCCTATTTCATTTCTTCCCAGTTATGTGTCCTTGGAGACTATTGTGAGTTGATTTTCTCTTAAAGATTCTATTCATTTCACCAAATGAAAGCCCTCATATACCAGGCCCTGTGAAAGGCCCCAGGGGTAACGAGATGAAAAGAAACCATTCCTCTAACCTTAATCTCAATTTCTAATAGAAAGGAGAAGATAGACAAATAACAAGTAATTGCAATAGAGTATTACAATTGCAATAGAAGTGATATATACCAGATGTGGGGAAGTTTGTCTTGTGCTCCCCGCAAAATGGTGTGTTTAATTCCGCTTGAGTAGTTAAGAGTACAGATAGAAGTGGTGGTGCTCCTTCTTGGAGTTGTGAAGAATGACTAGGGAGAAAGGGGAGGAGATCCAAGATAGCGGAGTAGATAAACACTGTTCTTGCCTCATCCCGTGAACACTTCAAAATTACAACTAAATTATAGAACACTCAACCTACAGAACCATTTGAAGTCTAGCTGAACATCAGTTTTATAACTAAGATAGAAGAAGCCACATCGAGACTGGTAGGAAGGGTGGAGACATGAAATGGGCTGGTCCCACACCCACATGTGGCGGTTGAAAATCAGGAGAGAGATCTCAGCCACACAGGTTCCCCATGAAGGTGTGAAGGACCCCAGCCCCCCACACCAAGCTCCCCAGCCTTGAGTACTGGTGCCAGAAAGAGGAGCCCCCACAACTTCTGGCTGTGGGGAAACCCAGGCAACCTCTTAAAGGAACAGCGCAGGCACTAACCCTGGGCTCTGGCAGAGGGACGGTGACTCTGGGAGCATTAGAGACATATGGGGAGAAACTGAATTATGTAATTTGGGGGTGAGGACTAGAGGGATAGTTCCCATTTTTTCTATGTAGGGCCCTCCTCCCATGCACTGTGCAGTGGGCACCATCTTTCCTGTGTTGAGCCCTCCCCCACAGGCCAAATCTGAATCTGATTGGCTTGGTGAGGTCCGCTGCTTGCCCCTGCTGACTCTCTGAGCAACTGAACCTTACAGGAGTCCAGCAGGTGGCAGCAGGCCTTGGAGTGTCCTGGCTTTTTGCAGAGCTACCGCAGTCCAGGTACTGGTGGGAGCCATGCTCTGTTTGCAGCGTGGCCTCTCCCGTGTGCCTCCAGGTACAGCACAGGCAGCAACCAACCATGGATTGTTTTGTAGCTCCTGCCAGGGAGTTCCCAGCCAGTCACAGGCTGACATGGGCCTGCACTGGAGCCCCACCCAAAAGGCCCCAGACCAACATACTTGGAGGTTGGCTTCAGATCACAGCAGAGCACCATCCAATTAGCCCCATAAGTGGCACACACAAAGTGCGGTCTCAACAAGAACCAGAGCCCATAGGAGCGAATCCCGCTTCACTGTGTAAGCCCCCCACACCACAACCCATAAGCTGTGGATGTGGCCAAACCCCACAGCCAGTCAGCCCTGAGGGTCAATACCACCCACTGATGTGCCAACAGCAATCAAGGCTCAACTATAACAGCAGGGCAAACACAACCCACACAAGGAACTCTCCTGGAGCACCCAGCTCATGTGACCAAGGAGACTGTGCTACTGGGCCCCATAAGACCCCTACTACTTAAGGCCACCTGGCAAGACTTGGAGACATAGCAGCCCTATCTAATACATGGAAACAAGCACAGAGAGGGAGCCAAAATGAGGAAGCAAAGAAATACATCCCAAATGAAAGAACAGGAGAAAACTAAAAAAAAAAACAACTAAATAAAACGGAGGCAAGCAACCTACCAGAGTTCAAAACAGTGGTGATTAGGATGCTCAAGGAATTTAGTGAGAACTTCAACAAAGAGATAACAAGCTTTAAAAAAGGACATAGAACCATAAAAAAGAACCAGTCAGAAGTGAAGAATATAATAACTGAAATGATGAATGCACTAGAAGGAATCACCAGCAGACTAGATGAAGCAGAGAATCAAATCAACAATTTGGAAGACAAGGTAGCAGAAAACACCCAGTCGGATCAGAAAAAAAAAATCCAAAAAAAACGAGGATAGTTTAAGAGGCCTCTGGGACAACATCAAGAATAAAAACATTCACATCATAAGGGTGCCAGAAGAAGAGAGAAAGCCAGGGATTGAGACTCTATTTGAAGAGATAACAAATGAAAACTTTCCTAACTTGATGAAGTAAATAGACATATAAGCCCAGGAAGCACAGAGTCCAAAACAAGATGAACCCAAAGGCCAACACCAAGACACATTATAATTAAAATTCCAAAGATTAAAGACAAAGAGAGACTACTAAAAGCAGCAAGAGAAAAGCAGTTAGTTACCTACTAGGGAGCTCCCATAAGACTGTCAGCTGATTTCTCAACAGAAACTTTGCAGGCCAAAGGGATTGACATGAAATATTCAAAGTGATGAAAAACAAGAACCTATAACCAAGGGTACTCCACCCAGCAAGGCTATCATTTAAAATCGAAGGACATATAAACAGCTTCCCAGACAAGAAAAAGCTAAAGGAGTTCACCACCACCAAACCAGTATTGTAAGGAATATTAGAGGGACTTCTTCAAGATGGAGAAACAAAGATCAAGAATATGAATAATGAAATGGCAATAACGACATATCTATCAGCAGTTGCTTTCAATTAAGTGGATGAAATCAAATCAAAACATAGGTGGCTGGGGCTGGCTGAGTGGCTCAGTTGGTTAAGAGCTTGCTCAAGTGTGTGAGCTCTGAACAACAGCGATTCGAGTCCCGGCCCAAGCTGAGCTGCCAACAGGTGCAGGATGGCTCAGCTCAAAAAAAAAAAACCAAACAAACAACAAAAACAACAACATAAGTGGCTGAATGGATAAGAAAACAAAACTATTACATATTCTGTCTACAAGAGACTCCATATTGGAAGATACACACAGACCAAAAGTAAAAGGATGAAAAAGTTATTTCATGAAAATGGAAACGAGATAAAAAAGGGTGGGTAGCAATACTTATACCAGACAAAATAGATTTCAAAACAATGGCTATAACAAGAGAGAAAGAAGGACCCAGTAATCCCACGTCTTGGTATTTATCCGAAGAAACCCAAAACGCTGCTTTGAGGGGCATGTGCATCCATATGTTCATTGCAGCATTGTTTATAATGGCCAAGATGTGGAGGCAACCTGGGTGTCATCGATGGATGAATGAATGAAGAGGAGGTGGTACATATATACAATGGAATATTGCTCAGCCATGGAAGGGAATGGGTTCTTGCCGTCTGTGGTGGCATGGATGGACCTGGAGGGTACTGTGCTGAGTGAAGTATGTCAGTCGGGTGTTGTGCTGAATGAAGTATGTCAGACAGCAACAAATAGATTGAATGTGATTTTGCTTATATATGAAATCTAAAGAACAAAATAAACAAACAAAACAGAAACAGACTCATAGCAACAGAGAACATTTTGATGGTGCCAGATGTGGGGAGGGTGTTGAGGAGGTGAGTGAAAAAAGTGAAGGGATTAAGAAGTACAATTTTGTAGTTACAGAATAGTCATGGGAATGTAAAGTAAAGCACAGGGAATATAGTCAATGCTATGGTAATAACTATGTATAATGCCAGGTGGGTACTAGACTAGTCAGGCGGATCACTTCTTAAACTATATAAATGTCTAACCATATGCTTTTCACCTGAAATTAATATAAAATATTGAATGTCAAGTGTAACTGAAAATTTTTAAAGGGGGGAAAGGTGAAGGGGAATAAGAAGTTCAAATTTCCAGGTATAAAACAAATAAGTCATGAGGATATAATGTACACATAGGGAATATAGTCAATAATATTGTGGTAGTGTGGCACGGTGTCAGATGGTTGCTGGACTTATCATGGTGATCACTTCTTTAGGTATATAAACATTGAATGACTATTGTATACACCTGAAACTAATATAATATTGTATTCTAACTATATTTTTAATAACACTCTTAAAAAAAAATAAAAAAGGATGACTAGTAGTTTACTGGGTCCAAGGGTGGAAAGTACATGCAGGCATTCAAGGGCCTATGCAAAAGCCCATTGGCACAAAGGAACACATGGTATCTTCAGAAAACTTAAGAAATACTGCATATAGTAAAGTATAGGATGTGTGTTAGGTGCCAGATTTTGGAGGGTTTTATTTATATTTAATGCTGAGGAATTTTTAAAACATATTATGAAAATTCCAAACACAGAAGTAGAGAATAATGAATACCCATGTACTCATCACCCAGTTTCATTATCAGCATTTTCCCACTCTTGTCTCCTGTATCCCAGTTTTCCCCTACCCATTTTTATCTGTAGTATTTAAAAGCAAAATTCAAACAATCATTATTTTACCCATAAGTACATGCTGAAAAATTGAAACTCGACGCAATGACCATAGCAGGGTTTTAAAGAGGGGGTCAAATTGCTCAGGTTTGCTCCTCATCAAGGTTACTATTTGGGAAATGTGGAGACATGATAGAGGGAAGTAGGACCAGTGTCAGGGCCAGTGAGGAGATGGTTTTATTTTAATCTAGGTGAGCAATGCTGAAGGGTGTCACAGCAGGGGATGGACAGAGAAAGGTTATTAAGAGAAAATGGTCTGGAAAATAGTCTTGGGGAGTGGAGGGATGGAGAAAAAAGCTTTGGAGGGCTTCTCAGTGGGATGTGTGGGGGTGTGGTCAGGTTTACAGTAGTGCTACCTTATCTGCAGCTTCTCTTCCCTCAGTTTCAGTTCTGTGGTCAAACAGTCTGAAAATATTAAATGAAATATTCCAGAAGGAAACAATTCATAAGTTTTAAATTGCATACCATTCGGAGTATCATGATGAAATCTCGTGCTGCCCCATCTGGCATGTGAATCATCCCTTTGTCAAGAATATCCACAATGTAAATACAGTACAATAAGATATTTTGACAAAAAGAGATTACATTTACATAGGTTTTATTATAGTATATTTTTGTAATTGTTCTACTTTATTATTAGTTATTCTTGTTAATCTCTTACTGTGCCTAATTTATGAATTAAACTTTATGTGCGTATAGGAAAAAACATAGTATATCCAAGGTTCAGTACTGTCTGTGGTTTCATACATCCACTGGGGTCCTGAAACGTATCCCCCCATCGATGAGGGAGATACTACTGTAAAGGGACCCGTGTGCATGTTAAATGTCCAAGTAAAGAAGTCTATTTGGCAGTAGGCACGGAGCTCAGAAAAGAGAGATTGGAAAGCTGTCAGTAATAAAGGTGGTGGTGGTTATGTGTGCAGACGGAGCCTGTGAAGTGAGGACTATGGCCCACAGGGTCTGAGGGTCAGGCGTGTGGCCACCTCAGAGGGCCCTGAGGTCGTACAGGAAATTGATGTGAGCGTGGCCAGCCAACAGAATGAATGGCAAATAGTGGGGAAGTATCAAATGTGAGTTTCTTTACTGATGCTGCCTGTGTGGTGTTCTGACCCTTGGCCTCAACTGTGTTGTCAATCTGCATTATCTCCTTCCCAAGTTCACCAGGCAGATAGAACTTTAACTTTTCTTATGGATGTTTGGTGTATGCATACTTGCCCTATCTATCCCTACTAGCTTACAGGAGCTTTGAGAGTAGAAGGTGTGTATTCATTTGGGCATCTACATTGCACCAGTTAATTCAGAGCTGTGCACATAATAGATACGCTGTACATATTTATTAAAATAAATTAAGTTTCTGGCTTCATCCCATATGCTTGGTGTATGTCCATTTTAAGGGCCAACTGTGCGTATATATATTTCATATCACCTCTCTTTTCCAGTTTCTCCCAGAAAACAAGCTCTTACCCCTTTCTTCCCTTTCTAACAGCACGTTTAGAAATTTTATTAGAATTTTTTTAAATGACAGTTTGTATTTAATGTTTCAAATTATTCTGTTTTGTAGCCAATACAATGAACTGGAACATTTAGAAATTCATTTAGAAAATAAGAATTACAAATAATTGGGGATCACACCATAAATCTGACCTTTGCTGCTTTTTTTTTCTCCAGGGCCTGCTCTCTTTTCTGAGTGCCCCGCTCATAGGCGCTCTGTCGGATGTGTGGGGGCGGAAGCCCTTTCTCCTCGGCACCGTCTTCTTTACCTGCTTCCCAATACCACTGATGAGAATCAACCCGTGGTAAGTGTCTCAGCTTCCATCGTCATGACTGTCTGCCTGGGGTCATGTATGGATAATCCATCTGCAGAGCACCAAACCATTTCTGTGTTTTCATTTGATCTCTTTGGTAATATTGAAAGCCAGATTGGGCAGTTGCCATTGTGCCCATTTTATAAATGGGGAAATGAAGAGATTATAGAATTAAGTCTAAGATAAGTTACTGAGGTGAAGAAATAGAAATAAAAGGTGTTGCCATGAGGTCATTTACAGGATTGGTCAGTTACTCACTGCTGTCCTTCAGTTTACTTTGCAAATATATTGTTTTTGTCAGCTCATTGGTCTAGGGCAGGGGTCAGCAAACTGCGGCTCACAAGCCACATGCAGCTCTTCAGGTACGTTCTGTCTCAAAAGTTTGCCAAACCTTGGAAGAGCCAATCCTGTCTCTCACAACAATTTAAAACTTATTCGAGAGCCATAGATATATTTTTACTTAATCAACATTATGTGAATAATATCCTTTAAAAGTTTTATAAATGAAACTATGATAGTTTTATTTTGATTTTCAATTTTATTTCAGAGCCTGCGGCTTGTGAGCCGCAGTTTGCTGACTCCTGGCGGCTCCTCCGTCTCAAAAGTTTGCCGACTCATGGTTTGTATCAATAGGCAGGAGTACTTTTATGTGTACTAGAGTAAGACCAATAATAGCCTGTTCTAAATCATATGAATTTTAATTTGAACTCACTTTTTTGTGATAAATAGGAAGAGACTATTTAGCATGTAATCAAGCTTATTTAGTTACCAAAGATGGGTTGGAATTCGTACCTGAGCTGTAACTTAGTTGTTTTGTGAGAGTCCAGAGGATGGTAGTTTGGCCAAAATTCTTGTTGCTGATCTTAGCAATGTGAAGAACACACCTTAGAATGGAAGGGTTTGTTTTCAGTGCAGTTAATACATGGGGCGGGGGAGTAGGGGAAGGGGAGCCTCATGAAAATATTCTCATTTGATTATCTGACTGGAATTTTATGTCAACATTTGTCACATTCTAAATTTGTTAGGTACCCATAATGGAGCATTTATTTTCTCTCAGATGATAAATTTTTATAAAATACTTCTTGGTATTGAGTTTTTCTGTCCAAGAACAAGTCATGCTTTTTCAATGAATTAGGCTTTTTTTGTCCTCTGAATACCTTAAAATTATTTTCTTTAGATTGCTAAATGATTTTCCGTCTTCCCTTCCACTTTTCATGCTGCTGCTTTTACTACTTGTATTGGATAATGAATAATGTTAAATAAAAATGATGATTGTGGACTTTTTTTTTTTAAGATTTTTTTTTTATTGGGGAATTGAGGGAGGGGAACAGTGCTGGGGAATTGGGGGAAGAGGAACAGACAAGTTGCTGTCCTTTTGTTCTTCAGTCTAGTTGTGGAGGACATCGCTTCACTGGCCCATGTTGGTATTAAGAACCGGGGCCCTGCTGCTCAGAGCTGGCATCCCAGGTCAGCTCTTAACAAACACACCACTCAGCCGGCCCGACTTTTCTTTATAAAGGAAATGTTGTAATGTTTTATTATTAAGTGTTAAGGTAGCTTTTAGGTTGAAAAATACTCATTCCTATTTTATCTAGAGATTTCTTTTTTTAAATCAATATTGAATATCAAATTTTATTAGATGCCTTTTGCATCAATAGCGAGCATTTGATTTTTCTCCTTAGATCTGTTACTAAAATGAATTACATTAATGGGTTTTCTGATACTGAAACATGGTTATGTCCTGGGATAAACCCTACTTTTTGTTCTGTGATGTTCTGTTTGCTAGTATTTTAACTAGATTTTTAAAAAATCATCTCTGCATATGATAGAAATTTTTGGTCTTAATTACATTAATATTTCTTGTTACGCTTTCTGCTTTTGTGTGGCTCTTGTAAAGTCATTTATTATATATGTCTTTGTTCTTTAACTTTATTGGGGAACAGTGTGTTTTTCCTAGGACCCATCAGCTCCAAGTCAAGATGTTGTACTTCATTCAGTCTTAGTTGTGGAGGGCGCAGATCAGCTCCAAGTCCAGTTGCCGTTTTCAATCTAGTTGTAGGGGGCACAGCCCGCCATCCCAGGCAGGAGCCGAACCGGCAACCTTGTTAAGAGCATGTACTGTAACCAACTGAGCCATGCAGCCGCCCACTGGCAGTTCAGCTCAAGTCATTGTCTTCAATCTAGTTGCAGTGGGCACAGCTCACTGGCCCATGTGGGAATTGAGCTGGCAACCTGTTGCTCAGAGCTCGTGCTCTAACCAACTGAGCCACTTGGCCACCCTAAATGTCTTTTTCTTAACCAAATCTAGGAAATGTATAAAGTTTTTAGTCCTCTTGTTTTGGCTTCCTTTAAAACTATAACTATGTTAATCCGCTTGCTCTCTCATTTTTTAAATTGCATATACTGACACCCTTTAAGCAATGACAAAATTAGTATGTTTCTACTTCTTTCTCTCCATCTTGATTATCATTTCACGAATTGTCCTTTATCCTTAAATGTACTTATACGTGCATATTTTTAAATTTACTTATCGGTTTATAATCTACATGATATCTTTGTCTCTGGTTGTATTAATGTACGTACACTACCTCTCTTGTGGGTAATTAAAATAATCTTTTTATAGGTGGTATTTTGCAATGATTTCCGTGTCTGGAGTCTTCTCAGTCACATTCTCTGTGATATTTGCATATGTCGCTGATGTCACTCAGGAGCACGAGCGAAGTACTGCTTATGGATGGGTAAGATAATAGACTTTGTTATTTTGTTTTTTAACCAGAGAAATAATTAACATTCTATTAAAAATTCACTGAAAAGTGAGATTTAAAATAAACGATAAATATTGACTTAGATAAAAGAAACTGAAGCAATTGAAATAAAAAAGAAGACTTACAAAAAGTTAAAAATAGCAAGATAGAAATTTCTAGTAATTTATTCTCTGGTTTTAGGGTTGGAAGATTAACAGGAATGTCTGAGTTGTTACTTGCAAAGTTTTTAAAAAGTTGATTTGATTTGTTTCTTGTTAGCTGATCTTTTGACAAATCCTAAACAGTAAACTGGTGCTACAATTAGAAGTCTCTGTGCACCTAATTCGAATTGCAGATGTGTTTGACTGTCAGCCATGTTAATCCATTGTTATTAAATCGCTGGTTGTGTGTCTCAGTGACTTATTTGGACGTGGTATTGCAGAAAAGGGACTTCACTCATTCATTCAGCAAAAATTATTGAATGCATTCAAAAAGTTATAGGAGACCTTTTTTTTTTTGATAATTGAGTGTTAAGAGACTCATTTGTAGTTTTTCTAGGCGTGATAATGGCATTGTGGCCATGTAGGAGAAAATAGCAGGCTGAAGTCTTTTAGGTCAGAGTGTCACATCTTGAGAGCTACTCAACTGGTTCACGGGGAAAGGGCGTGTGGGCATGTGTTCATTGTGTGAACCTGTTGGGGCATGTTGGTGTTGTTGGAGAGGATAATTTTCCCTTCACATCTTCTAGGTTCTTTGGCTGGCCTAATAATTAAATTGTCATAAGACAGATGAACGAGAAAAACAAATTTAATTTTATACATATGGGAGCCCCACAAAGATATGAGTGACTCAAAGGCAGTCAGGCAACTGAAGCTTATATGCCATCCTGAGCTAAGGAGAAAGGGGGTAGGGTTCTGGGGCTTCAAATGGGACAAAGACAATTCATAGAAAGTTTAAAAGAGCAAATGTTTGGTAATCAAATGTTCGCTCTGCCATGCAGATAAGTTTTTCTGATATAAAAGTTGTCTTTGGTAATAGCTCTCTTTCGGGCGTAGGCTCCCTATCTAAAAAATTTTAGGCTGTTAAGGGAGAAGTATAAAGTTTTTCCTGAGTCTTCTGGGTTTTAATTGCCTTCAGCTCAAAACAATCCACATGCAGAAATGGCTCAGTTTTGGATATTATATGCTGCCTCCCGGAGGGGGATTGAATGCCAGAAACCCAGATTACTTCTCTCCTTTCCCAAGTCTTACTTTTTCTTTTAAATCCCAGTTATTGAAAGATAGTATGTAGTCATTGCCTGTTGACTGATTGAATGAATAATTGCACAAATCAATGATGGACATATGTATATCATTACTGCTGTCCCACAGAATACAACAGCAATTTTTACTTTGTTGACTTGAGACATCAGTAGTATAAATTTCCTCTTCGACCTCACTTACCCTCTAGCTACTACCTGCTCTCTCCTCTTTTGCTTCTTTCCTCCTCCCCTGAATATCTCATGCCATGTCCTAAAACAGGCATCTCTAGAGTGCTGTGGAAGAGGACAGAGGGAGAAGCTGATAGGAAGGCCTCAAAGAAGGCCGGGTATTCACGGTGGACTCTTAACAGTCAACAGAGAGTTGAGAGGTGCCAAAAGCCTCGTTTATCACTTGTGCAACTTTACATTGCAGGAAATACCCATTGGGATACTCATTTCTCTCTAATTTTACTAGATTTTTGTTCCTTGCTTTTAGCAGAAAAACCATTCACAGCGCTGTTGTGCTGAGCAGTAGGGCTTTAAGGAAAGATTTCAGAGAGAGAGTTCTGGAACCAAAGTGACCATGACATAGCTCCCCTCACGAGCTCAGTTCTTCATCTGTAAAATGGCAGTTATAATAATGCCTGCTCATAAGGGTATTGAGAGAAGTCAGTGAGAGAAACTCCTGGCACAAATATCAGACTACCTGGACTTGGTCATGGGACTCAGGGTCTTGGATGAGATTACCATTTAAATTGGTGAATTTGGGATGAAGCAGGTTGCAGACTGTGATCCATAATGTGGAATGTTCTCATTCAATCAGTTGAAAGTCTGAATAGAACAAAAAGCAGGAAGGAAGCTGGTATTTGTTAAACATTACTATATTCCATGAACTAACTTTGCCAGTTAGATCTCAGGAACTCACTTATTCATCCCACAAATACTTACTGAGCATCAACTGTTTGAGAGTAATACTCACATATGGGATCAAATAGAACAGTTAGAAAACCACTGCTGCGCCCTACCTCCTTCTAATATTTGAAATTTGGTAATTAACCTTTCTACTTTTATTTCCCTATTCCACATGATTAAATTGGCTCCCAGAATATTCACTATCAAATGGTTTAATATTAAGCAGAGATTTCTCCATTAAATTCCTATTTTTCTTACTATTGAGAAGATACACACACACACACACACACGCATACATATATTTGAAGAAAACAACATGATCTCCCAGGTGCCTCAATGCACGTACACTTAGGGAATGGAGGGAGGAAGATTAGGGTAAGTGTGCAGTAGTAGAGGGAGCGATGACAGGAGGGAATCCTGAGCACTGAAGAGCCTAACTGAGTTGGGCTGTGTTAGGAGTAGGGATGGGCCTGCCCCTCTGTCTGAGAGCACCTGCCCTGCTGTGCCATCTAAGTCGATTATGAGGCCTTGGGCACTTCAGATATATAGACTTGTAAATAATAATTCTCATCTCTTCTCTGTTTTGCAAGACTTAAAAGTCTCATCTAGAGTTCAGTCTTTGCTAATTTCCAGTTTTCTTCATGGCAGTTGACAAATATTTAAATCATGGAAATACCAGCAAATAATCAGAGCACTTCCTCAGAGCAGTGTTGCAGTGTGCATACATGGATGGGAAAGATGAATTTAACAGTTTACAATGGTTTGGAGAGCATCATTTAATAATGAGCATTAAACTCATAATATTTCTTTCTGCTTCTTTGCATCTGAAGTAGCTACTGTATCCCCTTCAGATTACAGAGGTGGGAGCGTCTAAAAGGCAGTCATTTTCTATTCAGTACTCATGTATCAAATGTATTCTTACATATTTAATCATTATTCTATAGATAATAATTTAATTCCATTGTTCCTAAAGACCAAATCTTAAGTTACTGACCAATCTTTATTTTAGAATATGTCTAGTTGGCTGGAACACAGTTATAATAGCAGAATTAGAAGTGTGTTTTGGGCAAATAATGAAATAAATGATTGTTTTCTTTTGTGTACTCCATGATCTTTAGATTCTTTACACCTGGGATTCTGTGGAATTATAAAAAACAGTTTCAGCTGAAATTTAGCAGCTGTAAGTCTGACTGTACATTTTAGTGGGAAAGATTAATTTGAAAAGTTGGAAAATAGCACCTACTTCTTGTTCACCTATTTGAACTAAAGATAGTTATTTAACTTTTTTATTGCTGTTTATTTGTGCATTGTGTAATAGCGTATGTTCTCAATTTACATAAAAAAATGTAGAAAGGATTAAGATAATGGGAAACTTAGGAATAAATGAATGACCCATTTTATGCAGATATTTTGTGCATCTGAGGACACTGCAGTAATGTTCCCTTAGCTATTTGAGTGTCATTGCAATTTATAATGTTATTATAATGTTATGTGATTGCCTGGATCTTTTGAATAATGTGGAAAAACCTGAAAGACAGGAGCTCTGTATTCTTATTCATCTGCTACATAGTAGGTACTAAATAAATACTGAACTATGAAATTTCTGTTCCCAAAATTGGAATTCTCTACACCTTTTTTTCCCCTAGTGATTTTATTTGACTTTTGGTTTTTATACTATTTAGTATAATGCCAATTTCAGATACATTGTATTTTTAATTCCAGTTGGAGAGTAAGGAGGAAGAACATTGCCAACCAGGAGTCATATTTTAATCATAGATAATGATTTCCGTGGTTTCTATTAAAATCCATTTAGAGGTTTAGGTAACCAACTTATAAATATGCTTTTGGCACTCAGTTTGGTTATAATTTGCATGCTGCCGTTTAAGCTTCTGAACATTCAGATTACATTCCAAAATAAAGGGAGCATTCTACATACTTACGGGGAAACAGTATGAAGAGGCTCCATATCAATTCAAGTTGCAAGTCTAATCAGTTGACTCTGTGGCTTCTGGTATTAGCTAGAGGTTGGGGGTGACAACATGAAAGAAATCCACAGCCCAGTAATCTGTTTAAAAAGCTTTGACTTCTCACCTAAAAAATCTATTTGTGTGAGTGTGTGTGTGTGTGTGTGTGTGTATGTGTGTGTGTGTGTATGTGTGTGTGTGTGTGTGATTGTTGTAAAAAAAAGAATATAAGGGATTTTCCTCCCTCTCAGTGCTAATGAGATGGTCACCAAATAATAAAATTGTGAAACAGTGCATATTTTAAAAATAATTTTTTATTTTTAAAATTATAGTTGACATACAGTGTTATTTTAGTTTTAGGTGTACAGCATACTGATTAGACATTTATATAACTTACAAAGTGATCACCCCAATAAATCTCGTGGCCCATCTGACACCATACATAGTTATTTTTTAAAAAGGAGTTACAGTATTACTGACTATATTCCCTAGGCTGTACTTTATATGGCATGACTGTTTCTATAACTGGCAATTTGTACATCTTAATCTCTTCCCTTTTTTCATCCATTTCCCCAACCCCACTCCCATCTAGCAACCATCAAAACGTTCTCTGTATCTATGAGCTTGTTTCTGTTTCATTCATTGATTTCGTTTTTAGATTCCACATGTGAGTGAAATCATATGATATTTGTCTTTCTCTGATTCAATTCACTTAGCATAATACCCATTAGGTCCATCCATGTTGTTGCAAATGGTAAGATTTCATTCTTCTTTATGGCTAAATAATATTTCATATTATATATGTACCACATCTTTATCCATTTGTCTGTCAGTGGACACTTAAGTTGATTCCATTTCTTGGCTATTGTAAATAATGGTGCAATGCACATAGGGGTGTATATGTCTTTTCAAATTAATGTTTTGGGTTTCTTCGGATAAATACCCAGAAGTGGAATTGTTGGGTCTTATGGTAGCTCTATTTTTAATTTTTGTTTTTTAAACAAGTTATAAATTTCTTATTTATTGAAAAGCACTGCTACTCAACTCCTGACTGAATTTAATATATTTACATATTCAGGAAGAGTATAATACTGAAAAAAGTGACTGCTTTCATTTTTTCAGGAATAGCCTCCCATCTTTGAAAACATTTTTTTTTATTGTTAGTTTCAGGTGTACAGAACATTGCAATAGTTATCCTTTTCACCCATTGCACAGAAACAATCCCCCTCCCCCACCCCCGATATCATGCTTATCTATTACAATTCCATTGACTCCATTCCCACTCTCTACTCCACGTCTTGTGACCATATGTATATATAATTATAGTTGACATACATTATTATTAAACATCAGCTTCAGAAATACAGTGCGATGGTCAGGCCTCTACACCGACTATGAAGTGGTCTCCCTAACAAGATATGAGTCCATCTGGCCCCCTAAAAGATATTTACAACATTATTGATTATATTCCCCAGACTGTCTTTTCTATCACTGAGGCCATATTGTAGTTACCAATTTGTATTGTCTCATCCCTTCCACTCTCCTTCATCCCCACACCCTCCCAACTAGTCACCCTCAGTTTTTCCTCTGTGTCTCTGAGACTATTTCTGTTTACAATTCTCATTTATTCAGTTTTTTAGAATCCACGTATAAGTGAGATCATATGGTATTTGTCTTTCTCTGACTTATTTCACTTAGCATAATGTTCTCTAGTTCCATCCATATTGTTGCAAATGGTACTATTTCCTTCTTCTTTATAGCTGAGTAATACTCCATTGTATAAATGTACCATAGTTTCTCAAACCAGTTGTCTACCTCTGGGCATTTCTGTTGTTTCCAAGTCTTAGCTATTGTGAATAGTGCCTCAATGAACATAGGGGTGCCTGTATTTTTTCAGATTAATGTCTTGGGTTTTTTTGGATAAATACCTAAGAGTGGAATTGCTGGGTCATAAGGTAGTTCCATTCCAATTTTTTGAGATACCGCCATACTGATTTCCATAGTGGCTGCACCAGTCTGCAGTCCCACCAACAGTGTACCAGGGTTCCCTTTTCCCCACAACCTCGCCAGCATTTGTTGTTTGTTGATTTATTGATGATAGCCATTCTGTCCGGGGTGAGGTGGTATCTCATTGTGATTTTTATTTGCATTTCCCTAATGATTAGTGAGGTTAAACATTTTTTCATATGCCTGTTGGCCATCTGTATGTCCTCTTTTAGAGAAATGTCTCTTCATATCCTCTGCCCATTTTTTAATTGGGTTGTTTGTTTTTTTGGTGTTGGGTTGCTTGAGCGTTTTATATATTTTGGATATTAACCCCGTATCAGATATCTCGTTGACAAATATCTTCTCCCATTCAGTAGGCTTCCATTTTGTTTTATTGATTGTTTCTTTTGTTGTGAAAAAACTTTTAAGTGTGATGTAGTCCCATATGTTCATTTTTTCTTTTACTTCCCTAGCCCACGGGGATGTATCAGTAAAAGTATTGCTCAGGGTAATGTCTGCAAATTTAGATCCTATATTTTTTTCTAGGAGTTTTATGGTCTCAGGTCTTATATTTAAGTCTTTAATCCATTTTGAATTTGTTCTTGTATATGGCATAAGGAGGTGGTCCAGTTTCATTTTTTTACATGTGTCAGTCCAATTTTCCCAGCACCATTTATTAAATAGACTATCTTTACCCCAATGTAAATTCTTGCTTCCATTGTCATAGACTAACTGCCCGTATATGCCTGGATTTAATACTGGGCTCTCTATTCTGTTCCATTGATCTATGTGCCTGTTTTTATGCCAGTGCCATACAGTTTTGATTACTGTAGCCTTGTAGTACGTTCTAATGTCTGGACGCGTGGTCCCCCCAACTTTCTTCTTATTTCTCAGGATTGCCGTGGCTATTAGGGGTCTTTTTTGGTTCCATATATATATAAATTTTAGGATTATATTTTCTATTTCTGTGAAAAATGCCCTAGGTAGTTTGATAGGAATTGCATTGAATCTATATATTGCTTTAGGCAATATGGACATTTTAACTATATCAGTTCTTCTTATCCATGAGCATGGGAG
>NW_017732579.1:124494-139352 GCF_001890085.2 Hipposideros armiger | reverse complement strand
CCTCTGATGAGGCTTGGCCCCTAAGGGCTCTTGTGCCTGTAGCAATTTCCCTTTGGGTGTGAATCTTGTAGGTCAGACCCTGTAATGCTCTTATTTTATCTAAAGTTGGTCTCTGGGTGTGATGATTCTTGTGCTTCTTTGGCTGGGCCCCGCTGCAGAGCGTGTTTTAGGGCAAAACAGATCAACAAGCACAACCACAACAGTCACCAAAGGTAACCAGATACTCTCTTATGTACAAAGCAGCCATCACCCTACACTCAACATGTATAGAAATATCAATCATACACAAAGAGAAAACAAACCAACAGAAACAAAACAACGACAATGAGAAAAAAACGAAAGCAAAGCAAAACAAAAAAACCAAGGAACAAATAGCAGAACAAAATAAAATAAGATATAATAAACTAAAAAATAGAATGAACGCAAGAAACAAAATAGCAACACCCTTAAAACAACAACAACAGCAAAAAAAAAACTTGCAGAAAAAATGGAAAGTTGGAGGAGGCAAATCAAGCTGTGACAAGGAAACAGGAAAGAAGGGAGAGAGAGAGAGATTAGAAGAGAAGGAAAGAAAGACAGAAAAAAGAGAAAAAAAATACATATATATATCTATATCTACACCCCATATATATGGACATATATATCCACATATATGCACCTTTATATATGTCTATATAAAAAACTAGAAATACTAATAAAATAGAAAAATCCAAAAACAACCAACACAAGCAATCAATGAAAAAAAACGAAAAACCCAAAACATCCAAGAGAACCCAATTAACAATAACAGTATAACACACCAAAAGAGAAACCAAGACCGAAAACAATTTAAAAAAAAAAAACACAAGGGAGAAAAAACAAGAAGTAACCAGTGCCAATCTGGGCTGAAGTCCACCAAGCTCTCCCCAGGTTTTCTTCTGCGATACACACACTCCTGTGTGTCTTGTGGGGGCAGAGCCCCCCTGGCACCTAGTGAGAGCCTGGTAATGCTCTCTGTTTTAGATGAGTGGAGTTATGCGGTGTGATTGGTAGTTTTTTTACAAAGTCAGTGTTATTTCTGCTCCCGCCTGCCCAGAGGCACTCTGATTTCTGCGCAGCCAGAGGACTGGATGTGTGTCTTCGGGGCTGTAGGGGGGTAGGGGATGGGGAGTTCAGAGCTGCTGGTAGGCCTTCCTGTGTCTCAGCAGCCAAAGTTGTTCTGCTTCCCAAGCTGCCCAGGAGAGATGGGGGCCGGAACAGCTAGCCCACTCCTGCAGCCACTTCTCATGCAAATTTCTCAACCCCCAGGGAGTGGAAGCACCTTTGTTCTGACTTACTCCTCTCTTCAGGGGTCAGCCTCAGGCGCTGGCAGGGAGGGGGCCAAGGTTTCTGAAGGGGGTGGGGGTGTGCACTTATCTATGCAGTTTATTTATTTTTCCTGTCTGAGAGAAAAGGGGAAAAAAGAAAGAAAAAAAAAAGGAAAAAGAAAAAAGCCCCCTCCGATGCTCCAGCAGAGGCCCTGCTGTTCTCCAGGAGCCCCCCTTGGCAAGGTGGCTCCTGTCTCCACAGCTGTGCGGTACAGGCTGCGTCTCCACGCTTCTCACTTCCCTCTTCTGCTCTCTGGTTTGAGATTTCTGCCTCAGAAACTGCGCACCCTGGGGCTTCTGTCGCACTCCTGGCAGGACGGTCACCTAGAGGCTGAGCTTGCCCTGGTGCTGCAAACCACTTTGCCTTGTCCTGGATTCTTACAGCTCCACAGCCGCAGGCGCCGACGGACTGTGCCTCCGCTCACGCACTCCTGTCTCTGTTCCACTTCATTCCTGGCCTGAGAATTCTCCTTCAGCCGGGCTGGAGGTGTAGGGAGCGAGCCGCAGGAACTTTCTGATCTGCTCTCTGAGACCCCAAGTCTCAGCAGCCGGGGGTGTGGGCTGTGCCTCCACCCACCTCGCCTCCCTCTTCCTTCACTTGCCCGGTCTGCCCACCTTTAAGTACTCAGCGTGGGAGTCCCTTCGTGGCTCAGTGTGCTCGGCAGAGGTTTGTTTGCTGCACTCCAGCTGTTCAAATTGCTGTGCTTGTCAGGGGAGAACTCAGGGAGCCCTCCTCACCACCGCCATTTTTTCTCTCCCCTCTATTTTTAATTTTTTGAGGACCTTTTATACTGTTTTCTATGGTGACTGCACCAATTTACAGTCCCAGCAACAGTGCACGAGGGTTTACTTTTCTCCACATCTTTGTCAACATTTGTTGTTTGTTGATTTTTTAATGACATCTATTCTTAGTTGTTATTACACTGTGATTTTAATTTGCATTTCCCTGATGATTAGTGATGTCGATAGTGATGTTGAGCATCTTTTCGTATGTTGATTGGCCATCTGTATGTCCTCTTTGGAGAAATGTCTATTTAAGCCCTCTGCCCATTTTTTAATCAGATTGTTTGTTTTTTTGGTGTTAAATTGTATGAATTTCTTATATATTTTGGATACTAACCCTTTATTATATGTATTAGTGGTGAATATCTTCTCCCATTCAATAGGTTGATTGTTTCCTTCACTGTACAAAAACTTTTTAGTTTGATGTAGTCCCATTTGTTTATACTTTTTCTTTTGTTTCCCTTACCTGAGGAGACATATCCAAAAAATACTACTAAGAAATATGTCAAAGAGTTTACTGCCTGTTTTCTTCTAGGAATTTTATGGTTTGGAGTCTTACATTTAAGTCTTTAATCCATTTTGAGTTTATTCTTGTATATGGTGTAAGAAAGTGATCCAGTTTCATTCTTTTGCATATGTCTACAGTTTTTTCAGCATCATTTATTGAAGAGACTGTCTACTCACATTGTATATTCTTACTCCTTTGCCATAGATTAATTGACCACATGGGTGTGAGTTTATTTCAGTGTTCTCTATTGTGTTTCATTGATCTATGTGTCTGTTTTTATGCCACTACCTTACTGTTTTGAATACTGTTACCTTGCAGTATCATTGGATATCAGCTTGGGTGATACCTCCAACCTTATCCTTTCTCAAGACTGCTTTGGCTATTCAGAGTCTTTTATGGTTCCATATAAATTTTAGAATGGTTTGTTCTACTTAAGTGAAAAATGCCCCTGGTATATTGATAGGGATTGAGTTGAATTTGTAGATTGCTTTGGATAGTGTGGACATTTTAACTGTGTTAATTCTTCCTATCCATGAGCAGGGTATGTGCTTCTATTTATTTGTAACTTCTTCAATTTCTTTTTCAATGTCTTATAATTTCCCAAGTAGAGGTCTTACTTACTTACTTGGTTAAATTTATCAGTTATAATAGTTTTTTGATGGAGTCTTTAGGGTTCTCCGTATATACTATTATGTCATCTGCAAATGACAGGTTTACTTCTTCCTTTCCAATTTGAATGCCTTTTATTTCTTTTTCTTGTTTGATTGTAGTGGCTAAGATTTCCAATACTATGTTGAATAAAAGTGGTGAAAGTTGATATTCTTGTCTTGTTTCTGATCTTAAGGAAAGCACTTTCAGCTTTTCATCATTGAGTATATTAGCTGTGGGTTTGTCATATGTGGCCTTTATTATGTTGAGGTATGTTCCTTCAGTTCCCACTGCGACTAGATTTTTTTGTCATAAATGGATGCTGCATTTTATCAGATGCTTTTTCTGCATCTATTCATATGATCGTATGATTTTTATCTTTCATTTTGTTTATGTGGTGTATCATGTTAATTGATGGGTGGATATTGGACCAATCTTGCATCCCAGGAATAAATCATGGTGTATAATCTTTTTAATGTATTGCTGAACTCAGTTTGCTAATATTTTCTGGAGGAATTTTGCATCTATGTTTATTGGGGATATTGGCCTGTATTTCTCTCTCTCTCTCTCTCTCTCTCTCTCTCTCTCTCTCTCTCTCTCTCTCTCTCTCTCTCTCTCTCAATACCTTTGTCTGGTTTTGGAACCAGGGTAATGCTGCCCTTGTAATATGAGCTTTGGCGCCTTCCCTCCTCTTGAATTTTTTGGAATAGTTTGATAGGTTTTAATTCATCTGTGAATGTTTGTTAAAGTTCACTGTGAAGCCATCTGATCCAGGACTGTTGTTCGTTGGGTGTTTTTTGATTACTGATTCGATTTTGTTAGTAGTTATCATTCTGTTCAGATATTGTTTTTTCCTTTTGGAAGGTTGTGATTATTCTAGGAATTCATCCATTTCTTCTAGGTTGTCCAGTTTGTTGGCATATAATTGTTAGTAGTATTTTCTTATAATCCGTTGTATTTCTGTGGTATCATTTTTCACTTCTCTTTGATTTCTGATTTTATTTTTGGGGTCCTCTCTTTTTCTTGATGAGTCTGTTGAAAGGTTTGTCAATTTTGTTTCTTTTTTAAAAACTAGCTCTTGGTTTCATTGATTTTTTGGTGTGTGCTTTTTTTAGACCCTATTTCATTTATTTCCATTCTGATCTTTATTGTTTCCTTCCTTCTACTCACTTTGGGCTTTGTTTGTTGTTCTTTTTTCTAGTTCCTTTACGTGGAAAGATAGTTTGAGATTTTTCTTGAGGTATGTATGTATTGCTATAAATTTCCCTCTTAGAGTGGCTTTGGCTGTGTCCCGTAGATTGTGGGTCATTGTGTTTTCATTTTCTCAAGGTATCTTTTGATTTCTTCCTTGATCTCGTTGTTAACCCATTCATTATTTAGTACCATGTTATTTAACCTATACGTGTTTGTGTGCTTTTCAATTTTCTTCTTGTAATTCATCTGTTGGGTTGTTGGAAAAGTCATGATGCTTTTTTGCAATGAAAAACATAGAAAAAACATGTCATAACTTTTCTGACAACCCAATAGTGTCAAACCATTGTGATCAGAGAAAATGGACGATATAATTTCAGTCATCTTTAATTTGTTGAGACTTACTTTTTGGCCTAACATGTGATCTATCCTGGAGAGTGTTCCATGTGCCCTTGGAAAGAATGTATATTGTGCAGCCTTTGGGGTGAAATGTTCTACAAATATCAATTAAATCCATCTGATATAATGTGTTACTTAAGGCCACAGTTTCCTTGTTGATTTTCTGTTTGAATGATCTATCTATTGATGCCAACGAGGTGTTAAAGTCCCCCACAATTATTGTATTACTATTGATCTCTTTATGTTCATCAATATTTCCTTTATATATTTAGGCGTTCCTACATTGGGTGTGTAAATGATTACAAGGGTTATGTCCTCTTGTTGGGTTGATCTCTTTTATCATTATGAAATGTCCCTCTTTGTCTCTTGTTTATAGCCTTTGTTTTAAAGTCTATTTAATCTGATGAAAGTATTGCTACCCCAGCTTTTTTAAAATTTCCATTTGAATGAAGTATCTTTTCCATCCCTTTACTTTCAGTCTGTGTTTGTGTTTCAATCTGTAATGGGCCTCTTGTAGACAGCACATGTATGGTCTTGTTTTCTTATCCATTCAGCCACCGTATGTCTTTTAATTAGAGCATTTAATCCATTTGCATTTGAAGTGATTATTGATAGGTATGTCATTATTTCCATTTTATTATTCATATTTATGTTCTTTTCTCTTCCTCTTAACAAATTTTTTTTTAAGATTTTTTTTTTAATTGGGGAATTGGGGAAGGGGAACAGACAAGTTGCTGTACTTTTGTTCTTCAGTCTAGTTGTGGAGGACGTCACTTCACTGGCCCATGTTGGTATTATCATTGCGTTCTTCCCAGGTGAGGCAGATCGGTCGCCGGCCACAGGACAGCTGCTCACAGCAGCTCTTAGCAGCTCACGCCGGCTGCCAGCTGCTCACGGTAGTTTACTAGAGCTGCCCACTGCAGCTCCACTGGAGCCTATGCCATCGCCAGGGACTCATGGCAGCCCAGCTCCAGGTCGAGCTGTTTTTCACCATCTTAGCTGTAGAGGGCGCAGCGTCACTGGCCCTAATGTGGTATCCGAACCGGGGCCCTGCTCCTCAGAGCTGGCGTCCCAAGCCAACTCTTAACCAACACGGCACTCGGCCGGCCCAAAGAAGTCTTTTTAACACATCTTTTAATACTGTATTGGTGGTGATGAACTCCTTTAGCTTTTTCTTGACTGGGAAGCTCTTTTATCTCTTTTTTAATTCTAAATGATAGCCTTGCTGTGTGGAGTAGTCTTGGTTGTAGGTCATTACTTTTCTTCACTTTTAATATTTAGTGCCAATCCTTTCAGGGCTGCATAGTTTCTGTTGAGAAATCTGCTGACAGGTTATGGGAGCTCCCTTGTAGGTAACTAACTGCTTTTCTCTTTCTGCTTTATGATGCAAATATTGTTATGCTTGATGTTGTCCCAGAAATCCCTTAAACTATCATTATTTTTCAGGGTTTTTTTTTTCCTGTTCTGATTGGGTGTTTTCTGCTACCCTTGTCTTCCAAATTGCTTATTGTATCCTGCGCATCATCTAATTTGTTGAATTCCTCTAATGTATTCTTCATTTATGACTGGTTCTTTTTTATGTTTTTTTATCCCATTTTTATATTTTCTAGCTTTTTGTTAAAATTCTCACTTAGTTCATCTATTAGCCTCCTAAGTTCATTGAACATCTTTACAACCAGTGTTTTGAACTCTGCATCTGGTGGATTGCTGTCTCCATTTCGTTTAGTTCTTTTTCTAGAGTTTTGTCCTGTTTTGTTTCATTTGGGACATGCTTTTTCATCTCCTCATTTAGGCTGACCCCTGTGTTTGTTTCCATGTACTGGTAGGCCTGCTGTGTCTCCTGGTCTTGGTACAGTGGCCTTGTCTAGTAGGTGTCTTGTGAGACCTAGTGGCACAGTCTCCCTGATCAGCTGAGCTGGGTGCTCCAGGTGTGTCTCTTGTGTGGGTGTTGTGTGCTTTCCTGTTGTAGTTGAGCCTTGATTGCTTGATTGGGAGGGATTGACGCTCAGGCTGATTTGGCTGTGAGAAATGGCCGTGACTACAGCTTGGGGTATCATTTGTGGAGGTGGTTGGGTGTATCATTTGTGGAGGTGGTTGGGTGGTGCTCTGGTGTGTTGGTTATGGGGCCTCTTGGGAAGGGCACTGGTAGAAGCCAAGGTCAGGTCTACCTGTACCTGGGGCCACCTGGGAGAAGCTACATAACGATTTGCAGAAGGTCGCTGCCTGTGATGCACTTGGAGACACCTGGGAGAGGCAAAGCTGTGAACCAAGGCTGGCTGCCACTAGTGCCACACTTAGCAAGAGGTACAGGTCACACCAAGGCCAGATGTTGCCTGTTTGATATTTTTGAACCTTTGAGAGATTTTAGGAAAGTCCACAGCTGGAACCTGTGCAATTTCTTCGTTTGGAAAAGCCAGCCACTGGAAGTCGCTTGGGCAGAACCTTTGTTCGGGTGGGGTGAGTTATCAGGGAATCATAAGGGTGGGGCAAATGGCATTAGCCAGGTTGCTGGAGATCCAGATTTCACTCCCCCTGTGCTTGCAAGTTGGATCGGGGGATGACTCAATAAAGGAACAGTGAAGTCTGCGAGCACTTCTGTTAGGAGAAAGTTGTCCATTCAGCCCTTGCCCTAAAGCCAGATGATTCATTTTCTCCCATTATATTCTTTTCACTTTTGTAGCTGCTGTCTCAGCGCTAGAGCTCAGGGGAGACTGTCAATGAGTAAGTCTGTTTGCCAGTCTTTTAAGAGGAATGCCTGTGACTCTAGCAGCCCTCTGTCTCACTCAGCTGCAATTCTCTCCAGTTTCCACAGCCAGAAGTTATGGAGACATCTTTACCTGGCACTGGAACACTGGGCTAGGGAGCCTGGTATGGGGCTGGGACCCTCGATTTTCAGGGGTGATGTCCACAGCTGAAATATCCCTCTCAATTTTTAGTTGCCACATGTGGATATGGGACAAGCCTGTTTTATGCCTCCACCCCTCCTACCAGTCTTGTCATTGTTTCTTCTTTATATCCTTAGTTATAGTTATAGGACTCCTGTTCATCTAGTCTTCAGGTGGTTCTCAGTGATAGTTGTTCTGTAATTTAGTTGTAATTTTTATGTGGTCCTGGGAGGAGGCAAATACAACATTTACCTACTCTGCCATCTCGACTGGAAGCTCAAACAGTGCATGTTTTGGGGAGATAAATCAAGCACAGTCCCTGAGTAATTTGTAGATTTTTATCATAAACGCTGCAGGAATTTTTTTCATACCTGTCTTCCCACATCCCCATTCCCCAATTAAAGGAGACTAAAGCATGTAAGTTTTACTTATGAAGAGTGTTATCACAATTTTTTATTTTAATAACATTATTATATTTTATTCTTGTAGCTCTCCAGTATATCTCCAGTTAGTTAATACAATAATTGTTGCACAAATTCTTAAAACAAAATTACTTTAATTCTCTTTCTTTCTTGAAATTTGTGTGCAACACATTCCTTTTGTTTTAAAGCCAGGAAAGAATGGCTGTAGGTGTGCACCTGCAGCAGATGGAACCGTGAGTGACAGTGTGCTTTTTTCACAGGTTTCAGCCACCTTTGCAGCCAGTCTGGTCAGCAGCCCGGCCATTGGAGCATACCTCTCAGACAGTTATGGAGACAGCCTCGTTGTGCTGGTGGCCACAGTGGTGGCTCTTCTGGACATCTGCTTCATTTTATTGGCTGTTCCAGAATCTTTCCCAGAGAAAATGAGGCCACTGTCTTGGGGAGTTCAGATTTCTTGGAAACAAGCTGACCCATTTGCGGTAAATAAAAATATGAAAACATTTACTTTCCTAAGTATTTTTCTAAGCCATGCAAATAAAAGAACATGCCTGCAGCCTCAAGCATCCCAGCAATTATTGATCCATTTCTTTCTTCAGTAAAAATAGAAAAAATTTAATTGCAAGGAAGGGACTGATGTAGACTGCACCAAGGAATATAGAAAATTGATATTTCTCAAGTCAAGTATGTGGTTATCATAAGGGAAGAGAGAAAAAAAAATCTAGTTAATCCCTGTAGAGGGAAGGAAGTTTTTTTTTTTTGCATAGTGGTTTTCATGTATTTTTTTAATAAAATAAATGAAGGTGTCTATTTGAAATGGCTGTTTTTTATTCACTTAAATTCAAAAAGGATAAAAGCATTTAGTCTGATTAAAGTAGTTACTTTCTAAGTTGTTAATATATATCCATTTGGACCAGAGGCAGAACTTGTATTTTTCAGATTGAGTGGATTCTTTGTTTTCTATAATTTTGGGGGGTTTTGGTATGGGGGAAATCCCATTACAACTAGAAAAAGTACTTAGAAGAAAAATCTTATCTCTCCTTCTCCCACCTTATCTGGTTTGAAATTGTTCTTGAAAAAAATATATGCAGAAAATTAACTAGAGTTTGATTTTTGCTTTTTATCCCCCAATTTTATCTTTAGGAAAAATACATATAATAATAAAACTAACTCATCAGAAATTCTTTTCAAAAAAGCCCCCTGAGGGCATGACCTGGGGGACGCTGCCAATTCTGTTTGTGCTACAGCTGTTTGTGCCACATCAAGAAAGAAGGAAACCAGGTGTACACCTGAGAGCTGGTCAGGCCTCCCACCTTCTTGTCACATAGTGATCAGGTTACACATGAAAACTCCTCTGTGAATTAGAACTACTGTGTCTTACTTTTCAGGCTGTTGTGAAAAGTACAGTGAAGATTTGCAAATTAGTTAGTCTTATGTCTGGTGTGTAGCAAGTTCTCAATAGACATTAGCTCCTTTTGCTACTTTGTGAAGGTTATGATGACCTGGAATGCACTGCAGCACTCTCCACTTCTTAGACAACAGTGCACCTTTTGGTCTGCTCAACAATCCTGTATAGACAGGAATGTAAGAAGGATTTTTGGACAAGGTTATAACATTCAAGAAGTTGTTGCTGGTCAGAGAATCTTCTCACTGACCCCATGGCTGGAACATACTTAATTTGTTGACCAGTTTACAGGCAAATTGAATATTAACATTTTAAAGAATAGAGTGAATTTATGTGTAATGAAAACCTTGTACTGCTTGTGGCTTTCAAGAAGTTATATTATGAATGAAATAGATGAGATTTTCTTAAAAGGTTCTGGAGCAATGTGTTTTCAGGGTCTGTTCATAGGACGTTCAGGATCTGTTTCAGGATGTGAATCAGTATTATTAAATAAAGATAAGATAAGTGCACATGTGTGTGTGTGTGTGTGTGTGTGTGTGTGTATTTTAAGCTGTAATATTTGAAACAAATACCTCAGAAATTAGGACTTCTAACTTCCATAGAGATATGGTGACAGATTTAATGTTAAGGTTCACTTCTTTTATAGCCTATTCAACTTTTGTTGTGTACCTTAATAGATCAAAACAATGATGCCAATATCAGAATATCAGTGACATTAGTGTCTATTTGCTTTTTATGTGTTTCTCTTTCTGCTTTTTCCTAGTCACTGAAGAAAGTTGGAAAAGATTCTACCGTCTTACTAATCTGCATCACCGTGTTTCTTTCTTACCTTCCTGAAGCTGGACAGTATTCAAGTTTTTTTCTCTATCTCAGGCAGGTGGGTAGTGGGTGCCTAGGCAGCTTTTGAACATAAGGAAAATAAAAAATTGGCATCTGTCTAAAGGTATTTGGGGGAAAACATGCAGAGAAAAAAAGTGTGTGAATTTACTTCAAGTTATAAATGTAGGTGCTGACATACAATTAGTAGTTAGGAAACCTGTAATGCATTGCTGTTTAAAAATACAGTGAAATGGGCCTTTTGAGCTCCTCTTTTTGCTCGGCCCACTCCAAACTCTTTGGAGTAATTTCTCTTCTAATAATGGCCCTTGAACAATTCTCTACTGCTTGGGCCCACTTCTATTTCTTTGAAGTGTACTTTTTTCTTCTAATAAACTGTTCTTTCACCACTTTAAACAAATAAACAAATTAAATTAATTAATTAAATAAAATACAGTGAAATGTTTACTGTGAAAAAATTTCCTTGAGAAGTATACTGAAAGAAAATTAGTGGAAACAGAATTTATCATAATGTTTTAAATCTAGTAATATCCATTAAATTTCAGACAGAGAAAGTTTACTTCTAAAGTATCCTAACCTGGGCCTGATCACAGCCAGCTTGTTGAGCCATCTTCAGTAGGCCGTAGCTCAACATTGCTGTGGACACCAAAGGGTCTCGCAAGCAATAATCAAAATAATCTTTTCTCTCTTCTGATTTATTTCTCTTTAAAAATTTACACTTTGCTGTGTTCCCCCAAAAGGCAGTTGACTTAAGGCAATTTTTTTTTGTTAAGTTCCTTTCTCCAGCTGTTGTTTCATGTCTCTGAGACTGCTGAGACCCCACTTGCCTTCCATTGCAATCCTGCCTTGGTCTTTTACTGATTTCACTGGAAGCCCTTCTAATGGTTTACTCCACTTTGACAAACAGACCTCCTCCTAAGATAAATTCCTCTTATTTTTGGAGATATTTTTTAATGAAATTTAAGTTCACAGTTCTCATAGTTTTTCTGAGAGCGTGACCCCAGTGAAGCCATCTGCACCTAGACTTTTGTTTGTTGGGAGGTTTTTGATTACTGATTCAAAACTCCTTGCTAGTAATTGGTCTGTGTGGATTTTCTATTTTATCATTCAGTCTTGGTAAGTTGTATGGTTCTAGGAATTTATCCATTTTTTTCTAGGTTGTCCAGTTTGCTGGCATATAATTGTTTGTAGTAGTCTCTTAGAACCTTTGTATGGTACCCGCTGTAACATCTCTAATTTCTGATTTTATTTGAGTCCATTTTCTTTTTCTCTTGGAGAGTCTAACTAAAGTTTGTCAGTTTTGTTTATCACCTCAAAGAACTAGCTCTTAGTTTCATTGATCTTTTCTATTGTCTTTTTAGCCTCTGTTTTATTAGTAATTTTAAAGTCTTTTTTTTTTAAATCTCATAGAATTTCAATAGGGGGGAAATAATTGAACTTATTTATTTATTTATTTTATTTTTTTAGCTGAGCCATCCTGCCACCTGTTGGCAGCTCAGCGGCTGCTCAGCTCGGGCCGGACTCGAACCGCTGTTGCTCAGAGCTCAAACCTTTGAGCGAGCTCTTAACCAACTGAGCCACTCAGCCGGCCCTAACTTTTTAAAAAACTTAATATTTGAAACTAAAATTTTTAGCATTTCAGAGTTGCTGTTAAGGTAAGAAGCTTAGAAATTATTGCCAGCTAATTTTGACTGCTCATTAGAATAACCATGGAAGTTTTTTAAAACATATCTGTGTCTTGGCCCAGAGAGTCTGATTTAATCTATCTCAAATGGGTTCCAGGGTCTCATTGCTCCCCTCCCCGTCCACCTCCTCTCTCCTTCTCTGTTGCCCACATGATTTTAATGTGCAGCCAAAGATGAGAGCCACTGACTTTGCTAGTAAGCAAATTCTGTATAGGCAGCATCAAAAGTCAGATTGTTTTCTTTCTATTCTAATGTTTGATAACATTATACAGAGGGTGCCAAAAACATGTATACACATTTTAAGAAAGGAGAAAACTGTATTAAAATTGTAATACTCAATATATACTGATTACAAAAGATGAATACAATTCACATTTGTCTTCTGCAGTTAAAAGAGGTGCTCAGAGTGGTTATTATCAGCGTAATTTTAATACAGTTTTTTTCTTAAAATGTGTATACATTTCTTTGGCATGCTCTGTATTTGTTTTTTGCTCGGTTGGGGGTGGGGAGGGATATGAAACAATAGATACGCCTGTAGTAGAAAATACTGTCTTAAGATATTTGTTAAATTAAGTTGTGCCTACTTGTAATTATTTCTTTTATCATATTTGTTAGGTTGTTGGAAAAGTCATGACGTATTTTTTTCTATGTTTTTCGTTGCAAAAATGCGTCATGACTTTTCCGACAACCCAATAGATATAAATTACTGGTTAAATAGGTCTGACTTTTAGCACTGCCTTAATTTGTCACTGTCAAGGTGTTATGAACTTTCTTCAACTATTGGGTTGTCGGAAAATCGTGACATAATTTTGTCTGTTTTTCAAAGGTCATTTATTTATATAAAGAACAAAGATCAATCAATGATATATTGCCCGTTTTGTTCTATAACCTTTTGCCATCTTTCAGTGAGCTTCATGATTCCTCGTTCATAGAAGGACCTGTCTTTATTTGCAAAAAACTGAACAAGGTGCTGATTCACAGCTTCATCTGAATTGAACGTTATTCCACACAGGGTGTTTTGAAGAGAGAGAGACAAGTGGAAGCCTGACAGCTCAAGGTCAGGCGAGTATGGTGGGTGTGGCAACACATCCCATCCAAGCTCCAATAATTTTTGACGGGTGATCAAACTTGTGTGTGGTCTCGCATTGTTGTGATGGAATACAACGCCTTTACAATTAACAAGCTCTGGATGTTTCTGGATGATGGATTCGTTCAAACTGTTCAATCGCCAACAATACACATTCAAATTGATTATTTGGTTCCTTGGTAGGAGCTCGAAAAACACAATACCTTTAAAATCCCACCACACTGAGAGCATAACCTTCCTCGGATGAATGTCTGCTTTTGATGTCGTTTGAGGTAAATCAGAATGTCGGGACCAAGACTGTTTGCGCACCACATTGTTGTAAACAATCCACTTCTCATCACCAGTTATCATTCGCTTCAAAAAAGGATCGTTTTCCTCACGTTTAATGAGCATATTGCAGATGTTTATACACACTGTCAAATGAACTTCTTTGAGTTCATGCGGAATCCAAATGTCTAGATTGCTTAAGTATCCCAGCTTCTTCAGGTGGTTGTGAACGCTTGAATGATGGATATTCAATGTTTCTGCAATCTCTTGTGTCATGTAACGTGGGTTTGACTCGATCAATGCCTTTATTTTGTCGTCATCAACCTTGGTGGGCCTCCCTGACTGAGGAGCATCGTTGAGATCAAAATCACCAGCACGGAATTCTGTGAACCATCGTTGGCACTGATGTTCTAGTAGAGCATTGTCACCGTAAATTTGATGCAACTTTTTACAAGCTTGACGCGTGAGTTCTTCTTCTTATGGAAGTAAAACAGTAAAATATGGCAAAAATACACAGTTTGTTCTTCCATCTTCAACTTGTTGTAAAATCTCCAAAACTCAACCAAGTCGCTCAATTTTTTTTTTAGAATGAAGCTAGAACTGTCAGCTTCAAATAACATAGATGCAAATGACTCTAGTATTTGCAGAAATGACCTAGTGCCATCTGTCGCAAACATGTGTCATGACTTTTCCAACAACCCAATATTTTATCCTATAGCTTTACTAGAATATAACATTTATTAGTTTTATAATATCTATATTATAATAGTGTTCTTGTTTGTTTTCTGTTCCACAGGTTATAGGTTTTGAATTCGTTACAATTGCAGCATTCATAGCTATGGTAGGAATTCTGTCTATTGTGGCTCAGGTGAGTGGCACTTTAGGCATCCCTTTTTTTTAAACATTTTTATTCTGAAATAATCACAGGAACCTGCAAGGAAATAGTCATGAATATCCCCTGCACACTGCCTTAGTCGCCCCCTCCTCTCCTGCCACAGTAACATCTTGTGTATCTATGGTACAATATCAAACCCAGTAAACTGCAGATATGGTCCACAGAACTATTCCTTTTTTTTTTTTTAAGATTTTTATTGGGGAATTGGGGGATGGGAACAGTGCTGGAGAATTGGGGGAACGGGAACAGACAAGTTGCTGTTGTTTTGTTCTTCATTCTAGTTGTGGAGGACATTGCTTCACTTGCCCAAGTTGGCACCATCATTGCGCTCTTCCCGGGCGAGGCAGATCAGTCGCCGGCTTCTGGACGGCCGCTCTCACAAACATATTTTGAATGACAGAAATCAGACAAAAAAAGAATGCATGATGGTTGATATTGTTTCTTTAAAATTCAAAAATTGGCAGAATAGCCTAGATCAGGGGTTGGCAAACTGTGAATATTTC
>NW_017732579.1:122318-124469 GCF_001890085.2 Hipposideros armiger | reverse complement strand
GCAGTGTCACTGGCCCTCATATGTGGGATCCGAACCGGGGCCCTCTGGCGTCCCAAGCCAGTTCTTAACCATCGCGCCACTCGGCCGGCCCAGAACTATTCCATTTTTAATAGAATGTTGAGGTTATGACTTAAGGGGAATTTAATACAACCTTTCAGTACTTTTTGGAATATTTGTTGTTACCTCTACTGGGCCTATTCAGTAAATACTTGCTTTTATAATCCCCCAAAACAATCTTAACTTATTCCAGATATTGCACAATTTACTTAACCAGGAGAATGTTTCAATATTATTTTGATGTTGAAAAGTAAGTAGAAGTGAAAAGCAGAAATGAAAATCAGTAACTATTCCAATCTCTGTTGTTCTCAGGATTGAAGAAATATATGGTAAATCAGTGTATTAGAATATATGTAATAAGTAAAAAGCATTAAACATTTTCTCATCTATTATAAATACAGGACCACAAAAGGCAGGGCATATGACCTTTAAATTAATTCACTGACATGCTTAGATACATTCACTTTATGATATGGAACTGCCTAGAGGCTGTTTCCTTGAAACAGCTACATGCTGCTTTAAAGCTTGGAGGCCAAGTGGAGCACTCTTTTGTGATAACTCTCTAGGAGAAGTAAGAAGCCTGCAGAACTGTTTTGCCTAAATATTAGAATTGACAAAGCTCATTGGAATGCACCAGGGCAAAGCCCTTTTATTTTATTTTTTTTTTGTTGAACTGTATCAGCAATGTAAATTATGTTAAACTTTCAAGTTGCTCGTGATTTGGGGTTTTTATATTAATTCCTGTTAGTTAGCCTAGACTCATCTTTGATCCTGTGCCTTTTCAGACTGTCTGAACTAGTTTTTTTTAGCAGAGTGTATATTTGTTAAAATCAAATTAATATCAATCCAACTTAGTGAAATTGCTAACCTCCAGCAAAATCTCACATATTCTGTAAATATTCAGCAGGGGCTTGCTCTTTACTGGTGGCAAATGATCGGTGTTTCTTAGAAGGAACACAATAATGGGCAAACTGCTGCGTATGATGACCTTTTTGGGGAAGTGCTAGTAAAGCACCAGATAAACAAGTTTCTGGGGAGGATGCTGAAGGCCCTGCACCCCAGGTCAGTTTGAGAGCTCCTGAAGTTCTACTCCATTAGTGCTACATCAGTACTGCATGCTCTCCAGGGTCTCAAGTCAGGCAGTGTCCCCTTACAGGTCCTTCTGGTGACCATCGGTGGGCTTCCTTCACAGAGCTCGCATCAAATGTGCATGTTCACATGGTTTCTCAAGATTATCTCCTTTGCTTTGCAGACAGTCTTTCTTACCATCTTGATGAGGTCATTAGGGAATAAGAACACTGTCCTTCTTGGCTTGGGTTTTCAGATGTTGCAGTTAGCCTGGTATGGTTTTGGATCTCAGGCCTGGTAAGTCTCTCCCATGGATTCTCATGAACTAACAGACAGATGCGTCTTTTAGCTCACGTGGGTGAGTGATGTGAAGGAAGCAAGGGTTATTTTACTGCTTTGGTGCATACATTCTAAAAACTGTTTAGACTTAATTTGGGAATGACAGAACTAGGTAATTTAGGATTTTTGGTAAAGATTGTGCTCACCTCAGCAGCTTTCAGTGAGTTATTATTTAATAAAATGTATGTGCTTCCTCCTGCAACCCCCCCAAAAAGTTTTATGTTTACCTTTTAAAACATTCGTCAATTTTTAGACACATCACGTATAGTCATAAAAGGAAAACAAAAAGACAAGGAAAAAATGACAAGAAGGGTTCACTGCCATAATTAGCTGAGAGACCTTGGGCCGTGACATGACCTTTATTCATCTAAGCAATCTTATGAATTCTAAGATCTCTTCCAAAATCATGTGTACCCTGAGGCAGTTACTACTCCTAGCATATTAGATTCCCATAAACCGAAAGGGCCAAATAAGCCCTGGAATCAGAAGAAATAGAAAAGAATGCTGAGTGCTGTTTTGTTATGTGGCAGGTTTCTCCATGTGTCTGGTTACCTAATACCAGAGTTCACATATCCATTTTTAATACTAGAGTTGGTCCTTATTTGGCATACATGACATAATTTAGAGAAACTAGAAATGCTTTAGAGGGCAGTGATTTATTCTTCTTGTTCTTTTTTTTTTTTTTTT
>NW_017732579.1:103319-121823 GCF_001890085.2 Hipposideros armiger | reverse complement strand
ACACACACACACACACACACACACACACACACACACACACACGTTATTTTTTCAGAGCACCCAAGTAATACATTTTGGTAGATCTAAGATGTTTCCTTCTGGGTTTAGACGATCTCTGAGAAACTAAGGTTCGAAAAGGTAACTTTTCCAAAAAGTAACAGAAAACTAAAAATAAATGTTTGGAATAAAAGAGTTGCTTAGCTCTAATTATAATGTAGCTGACAGTGAGCAGCCTGATTGTCCACGCTAAGTTCCACGCTGAAGCCAGGCTCTCACAGTGAGTTGGGAGGTGCTTTTTCCTTTACCACAACTGTTTCCCCAAAAATAAGACCTAACCGGAGAATAAGCATGATTTCTCAAGGATATGGAGGGCACACACCCCTCACCTGAGAGTTTTATGACCTGTTTCAGGGAGAAGGGTGCCTTTTCCACAAACTCCTTCAGCTTAAAATATTCAGTATGCCAAGGTGCCGTATTTTGGCACCTAAAATCATGCTACGGCTTATTTTCTGGCGAGGCCTTATTTTGAGGGAAACAGAAAATTATTTTTTTCAACTCTACATACGAATTACTGCTCTTAATATGGATTCTCTTTTTGGTAAATGGGGTGTTAATTGCTGTCTTTAGTGATATTGATCATCATTATTGATGTTTGAAATTTTTTTTTTTAATTTTGCTGCTCCTTATATTGGAGAACATGGGGGAAATTGCAGTTCCTAATAGTAGCATTTAAAGATGGCCCATGAGCCTGGAAGTTTCTTAACTGATTTTTTTTCCCTTGTATTTATATTAAAGCACAAGGGGTAAAGGATAAACTGTATTCCAAAATAACAGTCTCCTCTCAATTAATGATAGGTAAATAGGTCTCAGTCTCTATTTGCAATGAATGAAGTCCTTTATGAACACTCTCCCAGGCTATCATTTCAAAACAGGGGCAGCTTCATCCATATGTGAAACATACACAAAGGGTAAAGTCTAAGCCACTGTTTGGAATTTCTTGGTGTTCAAATCTGAGTAGCATTTGGACTCTGAAACCTTAAAATTGTTTTGTTTCCTCATCTCCATTTTGAACAGAAAAAAAAAAAGGATTTCGGTCCTATGAACTTGGTTCAGTAGCTGATTCTTTCAAACTTGTACTATGTTAAAAAGATTTTATCAACCTGAGAAGTTTTTCCTTTTCAGTAAGGATGTACATGTCAGCCATCCCCGAGGAAGTCTGGCCAAGCAGATTTTAAGTCCACCTGGGGCCTCACTTTCTTCATGCTCATTTAATACTGACACATACTTGAGGCCCTTTCTTTGAGAAAAGGACAAAAGTCTAAGGAATCAAGTTTGGAGTCTGAAGGATGTCCCCCTGCACTTCAGGTTTCTGGGGGTTTTTTCCATTGGTGGCACATGATGCTTTGTTGAGGGGTAGCACACTGAGCAGCTCAAGAGCAGTGGGAAGGTGAGCCTTTGAGAAGTACAAAGAGAAACTGGGAAATTGGTGAGGAAAATGTGGTATTTATAGAAACAAGAAATTCTTTTAAACCTCATTAAGCTTACATCTAAAGATGGTAACAGGAAAGCCAGAAAGAACAATTTTTTTTATTAGTTTCAGATATACAAAACAATGTAATAGACATTTCACCCCTCACAAAGTGATAACCCCTCTCCCGCAATCTACTACCCCTCTGATATTGTATATAGCTGTTACAATTCCATTGACTTTATTCCCTATGCTGTACTCCATATCCCGTAACTATACATATATAAAATTATAGTTGACATACAATATTATTCAGCTTCAGAAGAATAATTTTTTTTAACTAAGCATTTTATTTTTATTCATTTTTTATTTTTTTAAATTGTGGAATTAGGGGTGGGGAACAGTGTTGGGTAATTGGGGAGGGAGGCCAGCCAAGTTGTTGTTCTTCAATCTTAGTTGGAGAGGGCTCCATCTGGCTGCCCATCACAGCTTGTGGCCTCTAAGCTCAAGGTGCTGTGTTACAATCTTAGTTGCAGGTGGGCGTAGCCACCATCCTATGTGGGAGTTGAACCAGCAGCCTTGTCGTTAAGAGCGCACAGTCTATCCACTGAGCCATCCGGGCGGCACCTCAGCTCAAGGTGCCAAGTTCAGTCTTCATTGCAGGTGGGCATAGCCACCATCTCATGTGGGAGTAGAACTGGCAGCCTTGTTGTTAAGAGCGCATGCTCTATCCACTGAGCCATCCAGCTGGCACCTCAGCTCAAGGTGCCGAGTTCAGTCTTAGTTATGGGCTGGCGTAGCCCACCATTGAACAGGCTAGTCATGTTGTTAGGAGCACATGCTCTCACCAGCTGAGCCATCCTGCCAACTGTTGGCATCTCAGCGGCAGCTCAGCTCAGGTGCAGTGTCACTGGCCCATGTGGGAATCGAACTGGCAGCCCTGTTGCTCAGAGCTCACACTCTTAAGTTAACTCTTAACCAACTGAGCCACTAGGTCGGCGCAGAAGAAGAACAAATTTTGAAAGAGGTAAAATAAAATAAAGAAATAAAACTCTCCCAGCCTATGAAGTAATCAGTATTAATAGGGTGACATATAACCTTCCAGGTTAAAAAAAATAAAGTTTTAAAAAGGAAAAAGTAAACACAACTTAATATGTAGAAAACCGAAAGCGTGTTGTGCTTTTGCCACTGACTGTACTCTCAGCAGCAAGCTCCGTGGAGCTGGCCTGCCACCTGACTGCAGCTTGTCTTGTCATTGCAGGATGATGTGGGCAGCAGGGACTTTGGCCGCTATGTCTAGCATCACGTTTCCAGCAGTCAGTGCCCTTGTCTCTCGGAATGCAGAGTCAGATCAGCAAGGTGAGGTCACCGTCCCCTCTGTTTTCCTCCTTCAGCTGAGACATACCTGCCAAAAGCATGAGCAGTTCTGAGCCTCTCTTCACATCGACACAGCAGTAGGTGACAGCCATGTGGTCCCTTCCCAACAATCATACCTATTTACTTTGGCAAATAGGAAAATTCTGTTTTCCTACCTGCTCTGATCTTATACTCCTATTTTTAAAATCTGGACTCAATAGTTGAGAATACTAAGAATTAGAACCTACTTTGTTGTTTCAGTTTTGACTCCTCCTTTGTGTGATATCATTAGAATTAACTAGACTATAATCAAATTTTAACAGATGTCTGTTAAATAATGATAGATTAGTTAGTAAAACAATGAGTGATTATTTAATCACTGTAATCACTAAAATTCCTTAATTTGGAATCACTCAAAGTCCATTAGCTTAATTTAGAAAATGATTCTTTGAGAGAATAAAGAAAAAATAAATCTGTGTAGTTATTGATAATTGGATGCAGAGTGAGAGACAAAATTAAGATGGAGAGTAGCACTCTACTCTGTAGACTCTTCATCCTTCTGTGCCTCTGGCTTCCCTATCAGGCAGCTCTCACTGCCAGAATTAATCCTTTTCCTTCTTCATCTCTTAATGGCTCAATTTACTGTAGTCAGGTAGTAGTGAATTTTAGAAGGAAAAAAATTTTTAATGACTTAGAGCCCTTAAAATTTTTCAATAAAAAACTAGATTGGAAAAGATAGTTTATTCATTGCAGCTGTTTTTCCACATCAGAAATTAGCCATCTTATTCATGTCCACAATTTAAAATAATGTCACTTGACCACAAATTCTGTGTGTCACCCTGCCTGCGGTTACTCAGCTGACTGTACATCCTTGGGGAGGTGGTGTGACTGAAGTGAAGACAGGCCTCTGTGGAGGAGAGGCACTGCTTGGTATCAGAGACACTGTCCTATCTTTTATGGCATAAATTTTCATGACTCTTTTTATGCTTATATATTAATTCAGATGTTTCTAAATGACAGCGTACAAAATTATTACACCACACTGTATTAGGTTGAATTGTCTCTGACCATTTTTGACTTATAAACATGCATTTCATATGGTTCAACCTAATTTTTTACCTGCCACGTTAGAAACCAGAGATACCTAGAAATTGGCACTTGTGGGGTTTTTCAGGGCAAGTCTGTAGGAAGATGCATCAGGTCACCATGCAGAGGTCACCTTGAGGAACGGAGTCTTCAGGCAGTGCTGAGACCACCAGCACCAAGACTGCTGTGGGCTCACAGGGACTAAGGAGGCAAAGGGCAGATTGGTATTGTAAAAGCACAATTAAATGAGTAGAGCAGGAACATCTTTATCCACAGAAAAGTGGAAACTGCCTGTAAATCGAGAATATTAAGTTTTTTGTGTTGTTATTCCCTAAGGGACTTCAGAAACAGTGCTGTCATTTCACATCCTTGCAGATATTAGGGCACAGAGTGACAACATTAAAAGGACATAGTAAAATCAAGAAACTGTTTGTGCAGTGAGTGAAAATATGGTGGGTGAAATCCCTAACCTACTTTCCTTAGCACAGACTACTCAGCCCCGCTGAATCAGTATATCATAGTTTGTAAGAAAGTACTGTTAAGTCCAGTCTTGAGATGCTTTTCAGAGAAGACTGACTTCCTTCTTTGTTCTGACATAGGAGTTGCTCAGGGGATCATAACTGGAATAAGAGGACTGTGTAATGGCTTGGGGCCAGCACTGTATGGCTTCATATTCTACATGTTCCACGTGGAGCTGACTGAGTTGGAACCGGAAATGAGTTCTAACAATGCTGCCCTGCAGGTAAGCTGGGGATGAGTCTAGTTTTATAACAGTGATTTTGTCTGACTGTATCAAAATCTGACCTTAAATTTGGAGAATGTTCTTATTTGTATAATATTACTATTGTATTTGACAGTCGTAAGTGTGTGTTCAGTGTTTCCTGGGATTGGGGAGGGATCATTTCAGTGATATAATATCTTATGTAAAAGATTTGTCTTAACCCTGTTCATATTCTTTTCTCACCTACACAGTTACTCTGGTAAAGCCTAGGCCAAATAAAAGATGGAATGACCTAAAATTTCAACTAGAAATTGAGCTAAAGAGTTCTTTTTCTACTCTTTAATTGGTATTTCTTCTCTCCTGCCAAGCGATTTTTAGTATATATTTCTGTACAAAATTGGAATTAATGTTCATGTGCAGAATGCATGATCTGAGGACATATTATAAGATTAGAGGTAAACAACTGTTGTTTACAAGTTTGGTGAAACTTGAGAAGTGGTAAAAAAAACAGTGATGAGTTGTCCTCTGTCATACTGTAAACACTAGGCTCTAGTAGAATTTGCCTTGACACTGAATGAAACATTTGCTTATGAGAAAATGATTCACTTTGAGGTGGTGTGGTTTTTATGTCCTCCAGAACTAATTTTGGATTGAAAAGACTAACCAAATTCATCTCCATTTGTTTCTGCACCCATCAGGGAGCTGTCATCCCAGGCCCCCCGTTTTTATTTGGGGCGTGTATAGTTCTTATGTCTTTTCTGGTTGCTTTATTCATCCCCGAATACACTAAAGGCGATGGAATTCAAAAACATAGCAACAGCATCAGCGGCAATCTGACCAACAGCCCGGAACGGGGCTGTGATGAGGACATTGAGCCACTGTTACGAGACAGCAGCATCTGGGAGCTCGCGTCCTTCGAGGAGCCTGGGAACCAGTGCACTGAGCTATGAACTTGACAGAAAAGGAGATGCTGCACATGCTGTCTCTGAGAGCCACTGGGGAGCCACACCACGTGGAGACTTCCTGGAGCTGGAGGGGAGATGCTAGTGGCATTCTTCAGGGCCAAGCTTGATAAACAACCCTCTGCCTCCCTCCTTTTCCTTCTCCTGTTCCTTTTCCATTCTTTGTCTTCCAGTTTGTATATTAGAAAAGTTAAGATTTGAAATAAGTTTCTGCAAACAGTATGCAACTCTCAAATTTATCTGGAGTCCAAATTTTGAAACACAAAAATAGGAAAAACCATCTCTACTAGAAAAGATGGCTTTCCTTCAATACTTCTAGAGTAAGAGCGACAGCAGTCTTTCCATGTCCTTTTCAGTAGAAGGTGCAGGACTGTAGTAGAACTGCCGCCTCTGGCAAGATTTGAGGTAAAGAATCCCTTCTTCTTTTCTTCCTTCCTGCTTCTCTGAAAAGTGCCCACTTAGTCCATAGGTGTTTATGAGTGGCTGCTCCAAAAGTCAACTCAGTTATCAGAGATCTATTACCTTTGTTCAAAGGTCAAACAAAAACCTAGTCTTACTCTCCTTTCCTTCTCTTTACTTAATAGTCTTGGTTAGAATGAAATTCAGCCTGTACACCTCTGGATATTAATAATATTGATCAGTGATAACCTTTACCAATGAAGGAAATTTTTCTTATAAATTTAAATCATAAAGAACTAGCAATTCAGATTTTTGAACCTAGTGTCTTGGTCAGATCCAAGGTGATTTTACCGAAGAAAACATATCCATTCTGGTGGCAACATGGAAATCGGGGGGCACTTCTAAGAAAGTTTTCAACAATGTGAACATTCCTAAGTGAGGTTGAGAGTTACTAACTGGATGCCAATGGGGTTTATATCCAAGTTCAGACTCTCATAATGCTTTATTACTATTTTTTCATCCACATATCCTGTGTCCTACTTCTCAATTTTTTCATTCATTACACTCCTGCCTTAACTACTCTGTGTAGTATGCATTTGTTTTCAGTAGTCTTTATTTCTATCTGTGTGACTTTTGAATCTCATGGGAATATGTACTTCAAATTCTTATCTAAAATATGATGGTTTAGGAAGCTCAGTTTCACAGTAAGTGTCTTGCTAATTTTTCGAGAGGTTTTATGGACAAAGAAAACTTTACAGATTTATATGTATTTTGCTGCACCAGTAAATGAACCATTAACTAGGCCTACCTTTAACAGAGCACTCCTTTGAAAGTTTTATAGGTATGAAATATATGTAGATATTTGTAAGGAGTTTTAATTCCTTTTTGATGGAGTGCTGTGTAAATCTTGTATTTATAAATGTAATGAAGGTGTTGACAGAAATATATATATATATATACAACTTTTATAAAAGATTATGTACTGACTGAATACATTTAAAAGAAAATATATTTTGAAACCTGTTCTGCTATGAACAGAGATGACTATCTTTTTAATACACTTTTGGTTTTTAAGTTAAGCTTCCTAATGCATAATAATGCAAAATAAATTTGCAGTGGATACTTTTGTGTTGTTTGTGTTTCTTTAAAGCAAATAGTACCATTGATATTTGGGTTCTCTTTTCAGTGGCTTTCAACTAAAATAAGTTGCTAATCCTGGAGCTAATGCAAAATATGTGTGTACTTTTTTTAAGTTTCATTTTTAACAAACTTCCTTCAAAATCTCCCTCCAAAAATAGATCATAAGTATTTTTTATTTTTTTTAAAAAGCAGGGACACAGATATTTGTACACCCATGTTGATCAGCAGCATTATTCACAATGGCCAAAAGGTGGAAATAACCTATGTGTCCATTGTTGGATAATGGATAAAGAAAATATGGTATATACCTACAATGGAATTGCATTCAGCCTTAGGAAATCCTGACATGCTACAACACAGTGAACATTGAAGACATTATGCTCAGTGAAGTAAGCTAGTCACAAAAGGACAAATACTGTATGATTCTACTTTTATGAAGTATCTAGTCAAATTCATGGAGATACAAAGTAGAATAGTGGTTTCCAGGAGTAGGGGAAAGAGGGAATGGGTAAAGTTTTTCAGTTTTGCAGGATGAGATAAGTTCTGGAAATGGATGGTGAGGATGGTTGCACAACAATGTGGATATACCTAACGCCACTGAACTACTTAAACATGTTTTAAAATGGTCGATTATATGTTATGTATATTTTGCCACCGTTTTTAAAAAATGCTTAGCATCTTTGTTCTTAAGAAAAAACAAAACTACCTAATTAAAAACAAATGACATTTGTTATACCGGGTAAGAACTGCCATTTTGATAAGGAGGAGTAAAGGTTTTTTTTATTGGGGAATTGGGGGAAGGGGAACAGACAAGTTCCTGTCCTTTTGATCTTCAGTCTAGTTGTGGAGGACATTGCTTCACTGGCCCAAGTTTGCACCATCATTGCGTTTTTCCTGGGCGAGGCAGATCAGTCGCCGGCTTCTGGACGGCCGCTCACTGCGGCTGCTGGCCACTCACGCTGGCTGCTGGCTACATACGGTAGCCCATGNGCTGGCTGCTGGCTACATACGGTAGCCCATGGCAACCCACTGCAGCAGGGGCTGCAGCCTACCCGTCACCAGCAACTCAGGACAGTCCAGCTCCAGGTTGAGCTGTTGTTCATCATCTTATCTGTAGAGGGCAGTGTCACTGGCCCTCTATGTGGGATCCGAACCGGGGCCCTCTGGCGTCCCAAGCCAGCTCCCAACCATCGCGCTGCTCAGGCCGGCCCAACTAGGTAGATTTTTTTAATTGAGATAAAATTGACCTTCTTAACCATTCCAAAGTGTACAATTCACTGGTTTTTAGCTTACTTACATGGTTGTGTACCTATTAACCCTATCTGATTCCAGAACATTACCATTATCCCCAAAAAAGAAACTCCATACCCATTAACAATTACTATCAATCTCCCTGTCCCTAGCCCCTGGCAATCAGTAATCTCCTTTCTGTCTATGGATTTGCCTATTCTGGATATTTCGTATAAATGGAATTATACAGTATGTCACCTTTCGTCTGGCTTCTTTTACATAGCATGTTTTGAAGATCCAGCCATGTTGTAGCATGTGTCAAATTTTATTCCTTTTTAAAGCTGAATAATATCTCATTTTATATATACACCACATTTTCTTTATTCATTTATCAATTGATAATTAATCAAGTAATGGACATTTAGGTGGTTTCTACTTTTAGGCTATCATTAATAATGTTACTATAAACTTTCTTGTCCTAAGTTTTTGTATAAACAGGTTTTCAATTCCTCCTAGGTATTGGGAGGAATTGCTCCTGGGAATGGAATTGCTGGGTTATGTGAGAACTCTATATTTAACCATTTGAGGAACTGCCAAACCCTTTTTAACAGCAGTTGTACATTTTACATTCCCATCAGTAATATGGGAGGGCTTCAGTTTCTCCATATCTTTGCTAACACTTGTTATTTTCTGTTTTGTTGTTGTTTATAGATAATCTAGTAAGTTAAAAGTGGTATCACCTTGTGGTTTTGATTTGCATTTCCCTAGTGACTAATGATGTTGAGCATCTTTTCATGTGCTTGTTTTTCATTTGTGTATTTTCTTTGAAGAAATGTCTATTCAAGTCCTGTCCCATTCTTGATTGGGATGTTTGCTCTGGCGTTGTAAGAGTTCTTTATATATTATGCATACTAGACACTTATCAGATATATGATTTGCAAATATTTTTTCCCATTCTGTGGGTTGTCTTTTTACTTTCTTTTTTTTTCTTAATTTAATTTTATTATTAGTTTTGGATGTACAGAACAACGTAATGTTTAGACATTTACACCCCTCACAAAGTGATAAGCCCCACCCATCTGACAATGTACATAGCTATTACAACATCATTAAGTATACTCCCTGTGTTGTATTTTACATCATGTGTGTGTGTCTGTGTGTGTGTCTGTATAATTATAGTTGACATTTAATATTATTTTATATTAGTTTCAGGTGTACAGTACAGTGGCTAGGTATTTACTTAATCTATGAAGTGATCCCCCGATAAGTCCAGTACCCATCTGACACCCTACATAGTCTTTACAATTTATTGATTATATTCCCAATACTGTATTTCACATCCCTGTGACTATTTTGTGACTACCAATTTGTACTTTTTAATCCTTTCACCTTCTCCCACATCCCACAAGCTCTCCCATCTAGCAACCACTAGTTTTTTCTCTGTATCTATGAGTCTATTTCTGTTTTGTTTGCTCATTTATTCTGTTCCTTAGATTCCACATATAAATGAAATCATATGGTACCTGTCTTTCTCAGTCTGACTTATTTCACTTAGCATAATATCCACTGGGTCCATCCATGTTGTTGCAAATGGTAAGATTTCATTCTTTTTTATAGCAGAGTAATACTCTATTATATAAACGTACCACAGTTTCTTTATCCAGTCATCTGTTGATGGGCATTTGGCTTGTTTCCATATTTGGCTATTGTGAATAGCGCTGCAATAAACATAGGGGTGCATATATTTTTTCAAATTAGTGTTTTGAACCTCTTTGGATAAATGCCCAGAAGTGGAATTGCTGGTCGTAAAGTAGTTTTATTTTTAAAAAAAATTTTTTTTTAAAGATTTTTATTGGGGAATTGGGGGATGGGAACAGTGCTGGGGAACTTGGGGAAGGGGAACAGAGAAGTTGCCCTCGTTTTGTTCTTCAGTCTAGTTGTGGAGGACGTTGCCCCACCGGCCCAAGTTGGCACCATCACCGTGCCCCTCCTGGGTGAGGCACATCAGTCACCCGCCTCTGGATGACCGCCCACTGCGGCTGCTGGCCGCTCACGCTGGCTGCTGGCTACACACGGCAGTCCACGGCAACCCACTACCACAGGGGCTGCAGCCTACGCCATCGCCTGTGACCCACAGCAGCCCAGCTCCAGGTTGAGCCCCTGCCCAGCATCTCAGCTGCAGAGGGCAGTATCACTGGCCCTCACACGCGGGATCCGAACCGGGGCCCTCTGGCGTACCAAGCCAGCTCCCAACCATCGCGCCACTCGGCCGGCCCTATTTAAAAATTTTTAAGGAACCTCCATACTGTTTTCCATAGTGGCTGCAGCATTCTGCAATCCCACCAACAGTGCAGAGGGTTCCCTTTTCTCCACAACCTCACCAGCGCTTGTTGTTTGTTGATTTATTGATGATAGCCATTCTGACAGGAGTGAGGTGATACTCATTGTGGTTTTTATTTGCATTTCTCTAATGAATTGTGGTTGAGCATCTTTTCATATGTCTGTTGGCCATCTGTATGTCCTCTTTGGAGAAATGTCTCTTCAGTTCCTCTGCCCCTTTGTTAATTGGATTGTTTGGTTTTTTGGTGGTGAGTTATATGAGTTTTTTATGAATTTTGGATCTTAACTCATCAGATGTGTCATGGCAAATATCTTCTCCCATTCAGTAGGATGTCTTTTCCTTTTATTGATGGTTTCCTTTGCTGTGAAAAACTTCATAGTTTGATGTAGTCCCATTTATTTGTTGTTTTATTTTGTTTCCCTTGCCCGAAGAGATACATCAGTAAAAATATTACTAAGAGTAATGCCTGGGAGTTTACGTCCTATATTTTCTTCTAGGAGTTTTATGATTTCGGATCTTCTGTTTTAAGTGTTTAAACCAAAAGTTTATTTTTGTATATGGTGTAAGAAAGTGGTCCAGTTTCATTTTTTTTTTGCATGTATCTGTCCAGTTTTCCTAGCACCATTTATTGAATAGACCATCTTTGCCTCAGTGTAAATTCTTGCTTCCTTTGTCATAGATTAAATGACCATACAGGGTTGGATTTATTTCTGGGTTCTCTGTTCTGTTCCATTGATCTATGTGTCTGTTTTTATGCTGATTACCATGCTGTTTTGGTTACTAAACCTTGCAGTATAATTTGATATCAGGTAGCATAATACCTCCAGCTTTGTCCATTTCTTCCAGATTGTCCAATTTGTTGGTGTATATTTATTTGCTCATAGTATTTTCTTAAATATTTTTGTATTTCTGTGGTGTTGGTTGTCACTTCTCCTCTTTCATTTCTGATTTTATTTATTTAGGTCCGCTCCTTTTTTCTTGATGAGTTGGGTTCAAGGTTTGTCAATTTTGTTTATTTTTTTAAAAAAACACCTCATGGTTTCATTGATCTTTTGTTTTTTTAGTCTCTGTTTTATTTATTTCTGCTGTGATCTTTATTATTTCCTTCCTTGTACTCACTTTGAGCTTTTTTTGGTATTCTTTTCCCAGTTTCCTTAGGTGTATAAATAGACTGTTTATGAGATTTTTTGTTTGATTGTTTCTTTAGCCTGCATTGCTGTGAATTTCCCTCTTAGGACTGCTTTTGCTGTGTCCCACAGATTTGGGGTCATTGTGTTTTCATTTTCATTTGTCTCAAGGTATCTTTTGATTTCTTCCTTGATCTCATTGTTGACTCATTCATTATTTAGTAGCATGTTATTTAATCTCCATGCATTTGTGCGTTTCACAGGGTTTTTTTTCCTTGTAATTTCTAGTTTCATGCCACTGTGGTCAGAGAAGACACTTGACATGATTCCAGTCTTCTTAAATTTATTGAGACTTGTTTTGTGGCCTAACATGTGGTCTTGAAAAATGTTCCATGTGCACTCCAAAAGAATGTATGTTCTGCTGCTTTGGGGTGAAATGCTCTAAAAATATAAATTAAATTCATCTGATTTAATGTGTCATTTTAGGCCGCTGTTTCCATGTTGATTAGAACTTCTGTGTCTCTGGAAGTTCCGTCCATTGGTTGTCAGTGGAGTGTTAAAGTGCTCTACTATGATTGTTTTCTGTTAATCTCTTCCTTTATGTCAGTCAATATTGTTTTATATATTTAGGTACTTCTATGTTCAGTGCATAGATGTTTACTAGGGTTATGTCTTCTTGTTGGATCGATCCCTTTATTATTAGTAGTGTCCTTTGTCTCTTATTATATCTTTGTTGGATGTAAGTATTTCTACTCCAGCTTTTTTCTCGTTTGCATTTGCGGGAAATATTATTTTCCATGCCTTTACTTTCAGTCTGTGTGTCTTTTGATCTGATGTGGGTCTCTTGTAGACAGCATATGCATGGGTCTTGTTTTCGTATCCACTCAGCTAGCTACCCTATGTATGTCTTTTGATTGGAGTATTTAATCCATTTATATTTAAAGTGACTGTTGATAGGTACATAGTTATTGCCATTTTATTATTCATATTTTTTATCTTCGTTGGTTTGTCGGTTTGTTTTTTTCTTTTTTCTGCTTAAAGAAGTCCTTTTAACATTTCTTGTAATCCTGGCTTAGTGGTAATGAATTCCTTTAGCTTTTTCTCATCTGGGAAGGTCTTTATTTCTCCTTCAATTTTAAATGGTAGCCTTGCCTGGTGGAGTAATCTTGATTGTGAGTCCTTGTTTTTCATCACTTTGAATATTTCCTGCTACTCCCTTCTGTCTTGCAAAGCTTCTGTAGAAAAATCAGCTGATAGTCTTATGGGAACTCCCTTGTGAGTAGCTAGTTGTCTTTCTCTTGCTGCTTTTGGAATTCTCTCTTTGTCTTTAACCCTTGCCATTTTAATTATAATGTGTCTGTGTGGGCGTGTTTAGGTTCATGTTGTTTGGGACCATTTGCGCTTCCTGGGCTTGTATGTCAATTTCCTTCACCAGGTTAGGGAAGTTTTCAGTCATTATTTCTTCAAATAGGTTCTCAATCTGTTGCTCCCTCCCTTCTCCTTTTGGTACTTCTATGATGTGAATGTTATTATGCTTGTTGTTCTCCCACAAGTCCCTTAAACTTCATTGTTTTTTATTCTTTGTTCTTTTTGTTGTTACAAATTGGGTGTATTCTGCTACCTTCTAAATCACTGATTTGATCCTCTGCTTCATCTAATCTGCTGTTGATTTCTTCTAGTGTATTCTTCATTTCAGTTATTGTATTCTTTATTGCTGACTTGTTCTTTTTCATGGTTTCTGTGTCCTTTATGCTTGCTATCTCTTTGTTGAAATTCTCACTAAGTTCCTTGAGCATTCTTATAATCAGTGTTTTAAACTCTGTTTCTGGTTGTTTGTCTCCATTTCATTTAGTTAGTTCTATTTCTGGAGGTTTCCCCTGTTCTTTTATTTGGGACATGTTTCTTTGTTTCTCATTCTGGCTGCCGCTCTGTGTTTGCATCTATGTATTAGGTAGATCTCCTGTGTCTTTCAGTCTTTGCTGGGTGACCTTATGTAGTAGGTGCCCTGTGTAGTCGAATTGTACAATCTCCCTAATCTCCTGTGCGTGTGTTCCAGGAGTTCCCTGGAGTATGTGGTGTATTTTCCTATTGTAGTTGAGCCTTGATTGCTTTTGGTGTGTCACAGGGTGGGACTGACTCCCAGGTTAACTAACTGTGAGGATGGGTACGCCCACAATGTATGAGCTGCTGTGTGGGGGCTGAACCATCAGTGGTGGCTTCACCCCTGTGGGCTCTTGTGTCTGCTGAGACCTTCCTTTGGGTGTCCCGCTTGTAGGGCTAACCAGGTAGTGCTCTGGTGTGGTCTGAAACTGGCCTCTAGGTGTGTTTTTTCTGGTGTCTCTTGGGTGGGGCTCCTATGCAGGGCAATGTCAGCCTTACCCTGTACTAGCCTGTGGCCACCTGGTAGGAGCCTCCAAGCTATATGTGGTTGGCTGCTGCCTGTGCCGGACCTGGAGGCATGTGAGGTGGCCTTATTGTGAACTAAGGCCCACGTCCACCAATAGTGGGCCTTAGGCTGCTTAACAAACAGCCCAAGGTTCCTGTAGGCCTATTGCCATCTGCCAGCTGCTTGTGAGACCCAGCGTTTGAAAGAAGCTCTTTAGGTGCGTGCACTGGACTGGCTGACCTGGTGTTAAGAGTGCCCTTGGTGATGCATCACTAACTGGGCAAGGTGGAATTAAGGGAGTCATGAGACATGACTGGTGGTTTTACATTAATGCAGATTCAGTTCTTATGCCAGTACCCAGCCTGTGACCACTTCTCACAATGCTCTCAGAACACTGCAGCCTCGGGCTCACAAATTCCTGAGAGCTGCCCAAGAGACGTTGCAACACAAGTTTTGGGTCACTGCCCACCACCAAAATCTCCCTGAGCCATCACGGACTGTCTGCTGCTGTAAAAAGCCTCCGCAGCTTGTGGGGCAGGGCCGGCCATACAGGCACACAATGCAGCTCTAGGTGGACAGGGTGGGGTTCCAGGGAGCTAAGGGGTGTGGTCGGTGATTTATACAAAGTCAGTGCAGTTAAGGCTTGTCCTGTCCCGCACAACATGAGCAGTGGGAGAAGGAGAGGGGGCGGCGAAGGGTTAAGAAATAGAAGAAACAGCAGCCAAGAATTAAATGAGCGTGGGACCAAGGGTCTCCCCCAGCCTCATGGACTAAGAGCCCCAAATCGGGCGACACACCGCTTTTATTTCTCCACCTGCCTGGAAGTAGCATTGTTCTCTACTCAGTCTGTGTCTCATTCCTGAGAATTTGCTCAAGCCAGATTACCCATGCCTGCAAGCTGCTATTACCAACAGTCTGCCAGCAGCGATAAGACAGATGCTGTGCCTTCACACACCCTACACGGCACATATCACCCCAGGAAGATAAGAGATTATTATGCTGAGGACAGATTCTATCACACCATTAGGTCACTTCCCAAGCAGGTTGAGGAATGTAGCTACAGAGGTAGAAAACCTCCAGTCTCTTTGGGGGGTGAGTGAGAGCTCATGCCCACCTCCATCAGCCCCCAAATTTCTCTTGATGGCCTCCAACCGACCATGCCTGGCTTAGGTTGTTCCTCCCACAAGGAATCTTACCCATCATTGACTAACCGGCCATCCTTTGGAGCCAAACAGGGAGACGCAAGGTGTATGAGCAGTGTCCTCAAAAGGGTCAGTTTAGGGTTAAGCGTGGGGGAACAGACGGCTGGACAGCTGCGTGACAACAAAGTCTCTCATACCGGTGCTGGGTCCCCGACCACCCCAAAAGCCCCGAGAACACCATGGCCAGCCACCACCCATCTCAGGCCCCCCAGGCCATCATCTGTCTATGTTGCAGCACAAATTGTGGCTTAACATTTTACAGCAAACATTTCCCGGGCGCCTGTGGGCCGGAGTTAGGAGCCCAGCAGTCAAGATTGTTTCCCAGGCGATGTAGCACCAGCTGTGCCGAAGGCGGGGACCCAGGGTGTCACTAAGGCAGTGCACATGTGGATTTCTCCAGACCAGTGTGGACACAGACTTGGCCCTTTGAGGAAGGGCTTAACCCTTCCTGTAGGCCACACGTGTGCAGGCTCCACACAAGGAAAACAATGGCTCCTGTTCCTCCAGCTCACTCACTGAAGCCACACGACTCAGTTCTTTCTTTCATGTCCCTGGGCCTCCCAAGCTGCCATCCCCCTACCAGAGATCAGGTAAGTGCCCACAAACAAGTGAGTCTGTGTGCTGGCTCTACAAAAGGGCGCCTGGGTTTCCAGCCACCTTCCGCCCCCCTGGGAAGGGCAGACAGTGTCCTTGCTGATTTTCAATTGCCTGATGCCATAGGAACTCCTATTTCCGGCACAGGACCTCTGGGCTAGGGAGCCCGGTATGGGGCCGAGACCTCTCCCTCTTTGTGGGGGGTTCCCTTCCACTGAGGTGACCCTCTCGGTGTTCAACCACTGTATGTGGGTTTGGGGTCAGCCTGTTTTGCATCTCAACCCCTTCTGTCAGTCTCAATGTGGCCTCTTTATAGCCTTAGTGATAGGGGTTCTGTTCAGCTAATCTTCAGATGATTCTGGAGGTTCATTGTTCTATAATTTAGTTATAATTTTGTTGTGATCCTGGGGTGCACTAGGCATAGCGTTTACCTAATCTGCCATCTTGAGAAATGTCCTCCTGTGAGTTCATTTTTGAGTTGTAGTAGCAATTGTCTTTTTTTTTTTAATGTTTTTACCTTCTTTCACCTTTATTTTATATGTAAGTGTACAGTGCCCTATTCTGAATAGGGGTTGCAATTTCCTGTTTCTATCTGTTAGTCATCTTATTTTTGTATCCTTTTTGTTTGCTTCAGGTAGAATAAATAACCCCCTTCAGTATTTCCTGTAATGCAGGCCTTGTGGTGGAAATTCCCTTAGCTTCTGTATGTCTGGAAAGATCTTTATTTTACCTTCATATATAAAAGATAACTTTGCTGGATACATTTTCCTTAGCTGATAATTTCTCTTTCAATAGTTTGACTATTTGATTCCAAACTAAATACTCAATAGTTTGAATATTTACATTCCACAGGCTTGTAAATTTTCTGCTGAAAAATCTGATGATAATCTAATGGGCATACTTTGTAGGTTGCCATCTCATTTTTCCTGGCTGCCTTGAGAATTTGCCATTAATTTGTGACAGTTTTAATGTGCCTTGAAATAGGCCTTTCTGGATTGAGATAATTAGGTGTTGTTTGCTGCTTGGATTCAAGTATTCAGTTCTTCCCATAGTTTTGGGAAATTCTTGTTGACTATTTGTTTGAATAAGCTCTCTGTTCCCTTTCCCCACTCTTCGCCTTCTGGTATACCCATTATTCTTATATTGCTTTTCCTGATGTAGTCAGATAGTTCTTGTAGAGTTCTTTCAATTCTTTTAACTCTCAAGTCTCTCTCTTCTTCCATTTTTATCATTTCCAGATTTCTATCTTGGATATCACTAATTCTTTCCTCCATCTCGTCAGCTTTATTTCCTAACCTTGCTATTTCATTCTTCATCTCTTTTATTGAGTTCTTCAAGTCCAGAATTTCTGTTTGGTTCTTTTTTAAAATTTCAATCTCTTTGGTAAAGTATTCATTTTTGTTCATTGATTTTTATTTCTGAGTTCATTAAACTGTCTTCTTGCATCTTGTTGAGTTTTTTCAGAACTGCAAATTTGAATTCTCTATCGTGTAAGTCACATAAGTTCATGTCTTTAAGTTTATTTTCTGGAGATTTTTCGTTGTCTTTCTGAGTTGCCTTATTTCCTTGGTTGTTCATGGTATTGGATGAATTATTTCTCTGCCATGTATAGGAATGACTTCTGCAGCAGGTTGATGAGAAGAGGTCTTTCTTTTGTTTTCCAGTAGATGGCGCTGGGGCACTTTATTTTCTCTTGCACTGGAGCTTTTTATTTTCTCTTGCCTGTCTCTTGCTGGCTTCTTGGATCTCTGCTGGGCATTGGGAGGCGGCTTGTATTCCCTGGGGAAATAGGTGACTCCTTTGTAACCAGGTCACCTCAGTCTCAGGACACTACTGCCATGGGAGAACATGGTGGGCCACAGCGTTCTGAACCCCTGAAACCCCAGTGCTGCCTCTGCTGACAGATGTAATGTTGTGCTGCCTGGACTGCCCCAGTTGCCCCTGCTGGAATCCACCCCGAAGGATGGAGGCAAGGTGGGCCTGGAGAGTCTGCTGATGTGTTTGTAGCTTTGTTCTCCCAGTAATGGTGACTGCCAGGCCTCAGCTGCCTGGCCTCTATATATATATCTCGTTGTCACTGGGATTAGCCTCAGAGTGCATCTGCTGCTGAGGCGCTGTCTCTCCAGTTCTCAGGGCTGTAGAAATTCTGCTTTGTAACCTGACACTCACTGCTACAGTTTCTTCTGGGGCCTGCTGTTAGCACTAAGAGGGTGCAGGTAGGCGGCCACACTCTGTGGCTTTGCTGTTAGAACATGGCTGTTGCATTTCTGTATTCGGTCTCTGCCCCAATCGCCATGTTCAGCCATACCAGGGGTGCCAAGAAAGTGTACACAAGTGGACACTTTGGCCAACGTTGTTCAAGCAGTAGTTTGCTGTAATCAGAATTGTCTGGGGCCAGCGAGTGGCGCATTGGTTAAGAACTGGCTTGGGATAGAGGAAGAAAATGGCCGCGGTAAGGAAGTCACTGAATTAGCTCGCGCAAACCACGGCAG
>NW_017732579.1:66153-96409 GCF_001890085.2 Hipposideros armiger | reverse complement strand
GACTGATCTGCCTCGCCCAGGAAGAGCGCAATGATGGTGCCAACTTGGGCCAGTGAAGCAACGTCCTCCACAACTGGACTGAAGAACAAAAGGACAGCAACTTCTCTGTTCCCTTTCCCCCAATTCCCCAATAAAAACCTTAAAAAAAAAAGAAGTGTCTGGATGCTGATGGTAACCACTTTGAGCACCTCTTATAATTGCAGAAGTCAAATGTGACTTGTATTCATCTTTTGTTATCGATATATATTATTACAATTTTAATGATTTTTTTCTTAAAATGTATATACATTTTTTTGGGCACCCTCTGTATATGCTCACTCAGGAAGGAATGCTTGGAGCCACAGAGAGTGCACCTGAGGCCTGAATCCTGCCTTCTCTCAGGACTGGCAGTGAGCTCTGGCTGCATCCATGGCACCCATCTCTGCTCTTGTTCTTTCCCGTTTGCTCCCATTTGCCAACCTTCAGGTGTTTGAATGTACAGATCTCTCAGTCATGTTTATGTGTTGCGCAGGGAGTCCTTTGTTCAATCATAGCTGTTCAACTTACTGTAACTTCAGTGGGAGAAATCAATGGGATTCCTCACACCAGCATGCTTCTGACATCACTTTCATTACTAATTTTTTTTTATTATTTTTTTAAAACTATGTAGGGAGCTATTTTATTTTATTTTAAAGATTTTTTTGGGGGGGGGAATTGGGGGAGGGAGGCAGTGTTGGAGATTTGGGGAAGGGGAACAGCCAAGTTGTTGTCCTTCAATCTTAGTTGTGGAGGGCGCAGCAAGCTCAGCTCCAAGTCCAGTCGCACTGCTCAGCTCAAGGTGCTGTGTTCAATTAGTTGTGGGTAGGTGTAGCCACCATCCCATGTGGGAGTCAAACCGGCAGCCTTGTTGTTAAGAGCGTGTGCTCTATCCACTGAGCCACCTAGTCAGCAGCTCAGCTCAAGGTGTTGAATTCAGTCTTTAGTTGCAGGCGGGCATAGCCCACCATCTTGAACAGACAACCTTGTTCTTAGGAGCATGTGCCCTCACCAGCTGAGCCATCCTGCCACCTGTTGGCAGCTCAGCAGCAGCTCAGCTCAGGCGCAGCTCACTAGCCCCTGTGGGAATCGAACTGGCGAACCTGTTGCTCAGAGCTTGCACTCTTGAGCAAGCTCTTAACCAACTACTCAGCCAGTCTCCATAATTACTAATTTAAATTAAACTATTTTCATTTAAAATATTTTTGTTGCTCTTAGAAAATAATTATATTCAATAGTTTTCTATCATGTTTATTTTATTAGCAAAGTGCTGAATTAATATTTTTCAGTAAATATAAACATTGCTTTTCTTTTAATATAATTGTTATTTTAATTTCTTGATATTCCATCACTCTTGAATTACTAATTTTCATTTTATATACTGAAAGATTCTATGTGCTAAAATGTTATTTAGGATTTTTGTTACCTGTGGCCAGAAGTGACATGAGTCAATATATATATTTTTAAATATTTTATTGGGGAATTGGGGGAGGGGAACAGCATTGGGAAATTGGGGAAGGGGAACAGACAAGTTGCTGTCCTTTTGTTCTTCAGTCTAGTTGTGGAGGATATCACTTCACTGGCCCATGTTGGTATTATCATTTCACTCTTCCTGGGTGAGGTAGATGGGTCGCCGGCCACTAAACGGCCGCTCACAGTGGATCTTGGCAGCACACGCTGGCTGCCAGCCACTCACGGTAGTTTATGGCAGCCCCACTGCAACCTACGTCATCACCGGCAACTCATGGCAGCCCAGCTCCAGGGAGAGCTGTTGTTCATCTTAGCTGTAGAGGGCGCAGTGTCACTGGCACTAATGTGGGATCCGAACCAGGGCTCTGCTGCTCACAACTGGCATCCCAAGCCAACTCAAGCCCAACATGCCACTCGACCAGCCCAGTAATTTCTTATTTTTGTATCGTATTCACCATGATGGTCTTATAGTAATGGCATATTTTTAAATTGCAGTGGAGCAATGAAAAGAATTAATGTATTGGAAAACTATCTTTTTCTAGGACTTGGAATAATTTGAATTAATAGAATTATCTGATCTTTAAACATGAATTAAATTCAAATAAGAATCCAGCTTTTCATGTTATTTTTTAAAATCAACCTTATTGATATAATTTACATACAATAAACTGCATCATTTAGTGTTCGATTCAGTGCATTTTGACAGTTGTGTACCTCTGTGACACTGCCAACATAATAAAAATACAGAACATTTTCATAATCCTCATAGGATTCCTTGTACCTCTTTGTGGGCCATCTCTCAAGCAACCAATGATCTGATTTTTGTTACTTGGCTAGTTATTAATTTGCATTTCTAGAATTTTATTAATACAATAATTTAGTATGGAATACTCTTGTGTCAGGCTTTTTTACTCACAATGACTTTGAAATTGATCTATGTTACATATATTAGTAGCTCACTCTTTTTAAATGCTAAGTAGCATTATAGTATTCATTTATGGATATATATTTTCATTATGCATTTATTTGATGGATATATGGGTAATTTACAGTTTGAGGCTAAAGTTGCTAAATTCATATACAAGTCTTTATATGGACATAAATTTTCATTTCCCCTAGGTTAAATACAGGAATGAAGTGGTTGGAATTTGCCAAACTATTATCCAAACTGTGTCATTTTATATTCCCACTTGCCACGTATGAGTTCCATTTGTTCCACAATTTCTAACACATGGTAGTGTCAATAATTTTAATTTTAGTCATTTTAATGAGTGTCTCATTATAATTTTAATTTGTATTTCTCTGATGGTAAAGTAGAAAACCCTATCTTATTCTTATTGGCCATTTCATTATCTTCTTTCATGAATGATATCTGTTTGAATGTGTTGCCATTTTAATTGGATTATTTGCCTTCTTACAATTGGGTTGTAAATTTCTTAATATTTTCAGAATAGAAATCTTTTGTCAGATATTTATTGTGAATATTCTCTCCCATTATGTGTCTCGCTTTTTAATTTTAACAATGAATTTCAAACAGCAAGAGTTTTTAATTTTGAAAAGTCAAATTTATCTTTATCTTCTTTTATAGTGCATTATTTATGTGTCCTAGTTAAAAAATCTTTCCCTGTGGTCTTGGTTCATTTTAAATGGTTGCTCTATAATGATATTTATAATTTCTTTTGTGGTTATTGAGTTTTTCATTTCTTTTTCAATTTTGATCAATTATGTCTTGCTAGGAAATCATTAATTTACTCTAGGTAGTATTCTCTTCTGACCCTATTAATTGATCTGTGGGAGCTTTTTACTCATTACAAATCTTGTGTAATTTTACTATCTCTCTACTTAGCTTTGTATGGGATATCTAGTCTACTACAATTTTATTCATATCTTTACTATTTATTTTAATAAAGAAAAGATGAATTACTTCGTAAATTTGATCCTGAATAAATTTAGGCATACTTTCAGGGACAAGAGAAACCTAGAGTTGAATTTTTTTTAATACATGTTTATTTTGATCACATAGCAAAAGTCTGGAGGGAACATGCTACCAGTGTTGACTAAATACTTTCAGGACCAGTATCTCTGACACTCTCCACCTTCCCATATTGTTAAGAGAAGGTTGCCACTGCCCCAGGCATCATGTACAAGGCTGAAAGAAGGGTAGTCAGCTTAGTCTGTCCCTTTTCTTAGGAAATCAGAGGTTTTCCCAGAACAAATCTATCAGTATTTTGCTTCTATTGGCCCAAATCAGATTACTTGGCCACCGCCAGCTTCAATAGATGCTAATGACATGAGTAAGTAATGAGAGAAGAGTTTTGGAAGTGCTCAGCAAACCTACAGTGTCTACAACTGTGAATGTAGTTATCCATGTCCAAGAAACAAAACTGAATTATTTTCCCCCAAAATATACCACGACTTCCCACTTAAAAATCCTGTATGTGAAGTTTACTAAAACTAGAAATTTAGAAACTATAAAAGAATAGGTGAACATATTTAAACATGTAAGAAATAAATTTATTTGAATGGCAACATTTCATGTACAAAGTCAAGATACATGCAAATTTTTATTTTTAAGAAAGCACTACCTTTAACATATAAAAAGCTGTTATGAATTGACAAGAAAAACAATCCAAAATGAAAGATGTATGCATAAATGGTTTATAAAGGCAACTTACAGAACAGCAAATTAAATGGCCTAGAAACATTTAAAGTTGTATATTAATATGTGAATTAAAATAAATTGGTTATCACTTTGAAGTCATAAAACTGCTCAAGGTTAAATAACTTTTAGTAGAGGGGAAGGGGTACATTTATACACTGTTGGAAATATGAAGTGCTAGTCTTATTCCAAAGAAATCTGACAACTTATATTAAAATAAGAAAACAATTCATTCTCACTGCTAGAAGCATGTGTTTGGTGGGAGGGCGGGTAACTCCAGTAGATAAGGGCGTGATTATGCCTGTCCACTAAACCATTATGCTATGCCATCTCTTGAAGATGATTATCAGACCATTTTTCCTAGTGACAAAAATGTGAATAAACAGTGGCAAAGTGATTGAACAAATTATGGCATATCCACATCATGAACTCTTTTCAGGGAATTAAAAATTATTTTTGAGTGAGTGCAAAAGATGCAAAAATGTGTATGTAATATAATCCCATTTCAAGTCTGAAAGCCATCACTTGTGTGATATTAATAATAATTAATAATACACATATTAATGTGTATGTGATTGTGAGTAAAAACAAAAATGTGAAGTTGATTAGTGTTGCTTATCTGTTGACAGACTGTTATGGCTGGAGTTGCTATGAGAGTGAAGAAATTACAAAATTCGAGAAATAAAATATATTATAAAAGTCACATTTATACAAAGTTTTATGTGTGCACGTGTTTGTATGTGCGTGTTTAAATATCATTTTTTAATTAAAAGAATGGCAAGTGTTGGACTGGCCTACTTGTCCCCACTGGTTCTAGAGACATGGGAATTAAAATAAATCAATAATAAAATGAATTATACTTCTTGTAGAATTTGCTTTTATAGGAAGACTTTTTCCACTGTATCAAATTTACAGCTAACCCCAATATGAATTTGATGGCATATAAGAAAGTTCTTAGAAGACTTATTCTGAATTATTTATCTGATGTCCAGTAAGGTGTAACCCATAGACAAAGGCTTCACTTATAAGATGTAATATACGAGAATGATAGGGCTTCTCTGTAGTATAATTAATTTACGATTGGTTCTCACTTGTGTGAGACTTTCTCACTTTCAGCAAATACACAATTTGACTCATGTATAAATACTGAAATTTGATTTCTGAATGAAGTTATTCCCACATGAAGAGCTTATATTTCGTCTCTTTCTAGGAAATTTTCTAATAACTTCCAGGTAAAGAGTTTTTCGGTCACTACTTTTATAGGTTTTTTTCTCTCAAAAATGAGTTTCTGATATAAAGTGAGATTTGGCCTGTTATTTCTCTGATGTGTGAATTTGCTGATGTTCAAGGAGCTGACTTTTCAGTGGATGGTTTTTTTAGTCATTGTATTCGTAAGATTTCTCTCTAGCGTAAATTTTCTGCTTTGTAATGAAGTATGATTTGTGAATGAAGCCCTGTCCACATTGTAAGACAGAAAACCACTCTCCCCTATGAATTATCTTTGTATAATTAAATGTTGGTTTGAGTGAGTTTTCTTACATTTACTAAATTTACAGAATGAGATTTATTTTCAAAAAATTAATTTAAAGTGCATTTTCTTAATTTAAAAATTTAGGCTGTAAAACTTAAAATAATTTTGGCACAAGTACAAATGAACTGTGTTATCTTGCTGGCCTAAAATAAAAACATATGGCTAACTCGCACTACTTTTCTTAGTAAAGTCTATATCCCACATGCCTCCAATCTATACTGACCTTGGAGTACAGTTTAAGATTTAGCTTTCTTATTCCACTCATAATTTTCCATCATCCATTCTTCAATCAGTTCCCAAGTGCCCCTTGAAATACATGAAGCCCCCCCCCCAAAAAAAAATGTCTTCCCTTCTCCTAGAGATTAAAACTGTTGACAAAAGGTAAAGCATCTCTTTTGTCTTTTTCTTTGGCTTGGTAATATAGAATTGTATTTTTTAAATGTGCCTAAGAATAAAAAGATTGATAATCACTACCTTATTAATCTTACTATTATAGTAATCTTTGAAATTCTTATTTTCAAAGCCCTGGGCTCTTAAACCAATCTTCATTAACTTAATTTTCTATTAATTATTCAAAGGGAAAAACCCCACACTATTAAAGAAGAAATCTGAAAGGCTCTTAGTCTGTCTCCTCCTTTTGCTAAAGTTTGGCAGCTACCATAGTAAAACTTGACACAACCAGAAATAATTGTCTTTTAAGTATTAAACTTTATAAATTCTTTAACAAAGAATAAATGTCTTAACATTTAGCAACAAAAAATGGGAATAAAGTAATGTTGCATATCAGCATTTTCATTTTTTAGTTTGGAAAGTTTGGTAATTTAAAAATATTTCTGGACTCCACACACCCTAAATAGGAACATCTATTGCAGTGAATTGAAAACTTTTGCTAATGGCAGAGTAGATGGTACAAACCAGTATTCCCTTAGAGAACTAAAAAAAGGGGAAGAAAATATTAGATACATTTAATTTTGTGATGGCATTGGAGAGCTACTAAGAAAGTGAAAAACTGCAGGAATGAGATTAGAGATAAGACGTAACCTCTGGAATTTGGGACTATTTATTTCAAAAAGATGTTTACTAATTCTTAAAGCAAATACTGGGCAAGAAAGGCTTTAAAGTTTTAAAGAAATTAGTGGGACTAAAGGGACAAATATTAGAATTAAGGTCCTTCCAAGGAGGAGGGGGCCTGATAAATCTCAAAGTAGTAAATCTTGAGGGTATCCCTTAGAAATAAGATAAAAAAATAAACAAGCCTTCACAGGTACTGAAGCCCAGTTTCAAATAATCTCAGCACATAATTGGATGAAGACAAATAGGGATTGCTAGTGTCCTAGCCTAGCCACATGTCAGAAGCAAAGGTAAATTCTCTTGGGAAGATGATATCATCCAGACCATCTAATTACTCTATGATTTTTAAAACATAGTGGCTGGTAGTTGATTTAAAATTACTAGGTATATGAGAAGACAAGACATAAACAAAATCCAAGAGAAACAACAATGAATAGAAAAAGGTCAACAGGAGATCTAGATAATGGGGCTATCCCTAGAGGAAGCAAAAGAAGATAAATCACATGCATAATGTGAATAAATACCTAGGAATTTTCCAAAATGTGCAAAACCCCCCCAGTAAGATAGGTTAAAAATACACTGCAAACCCCAAGCAGGATAAATAAATAGAAAATCACATCTAGCCATATCACTGCAACTGTTTACAGTCTAACACATAGACAGAAATTTCAAAGGAGGGGAAAAAAGCATATTACCTTCAAAGGTAATTTGATTGAAAGCTTACTTTTCAACAATGAAAGACAAACCAGAACAAAATATCTTCAAGATACTAATAGAAAATAACTGCCAACCAAGATAGATATCTATACTCCTACAAAATGTCCTTCAAAAATGAGGGCAAAATAAAGACATTTTTCCACAAACAAAAACAGAATTTGTCACTAACAAATACACACTAAAAAAAAATACTGAAGGATGTTTTTCAGTCAAAAGAAAAATGATTCTAGACAAACAGAGGACAAAAAGGAACAAACAAGTAATGAAAAGAGTAAATATATGGATGAATTTAAATGAATATTGACTCTTAATGATTGGCCTCATCAACAATATGCAGAATTTACATGCTTGACACCAATACCATATAAAAGAAAATAATAAATGGAGTTAATGTTCTAACTCTCCACCTTTTTCAGAAAGTGGTGTGAATACTAATTTATATTACCCTTTAGTAAGTATGCGTATTGTATTAATACTTGACATAGTAAATTTTAAGTAAAAAAACATCAGAGAGAGAAAAAGGGGCATCTCATGATTGTTTCAATTAACCAGGGAAAGTATAACAAATCTAAATTTGAATGTATGTAAAAACAGACTCAAAATACATAAAGCCAAAATTGGTAGCTCTAAAAGAGACAAATTCACAATTATTCTGGAAGATTATAAGACACTTTTTTCAATATTTAATAAATTTTTTTTAAAAGTCTAAGGCCGGCTGAGTGATGCACTGGTTAAGCGTTGGCTTGGGACACCAGCTCTGAACAGGAGGGCCCCGGTTCGGATCCCACATTAGGGCCAGCAATGCTGCGCCCTCTACAGCTAAGATGGTGAACAACAGCTCAACCTGGAGCTGGGCTGCTGTGAGTCACCGGTGATGGCGTAGGCTGCAGCCCCTGCTGCAGTGGGCTGCCATGAGCTACAGTGAGTGGCTGACAGCCAGTATGAGCAGCCAGGAGCCAGCGTGAGCTGCCATGAGTGGCGTCCAGAGGCCGGCGACTGATCTGCCTCACCCGGGAAGAGCGCAATGATAATACCAACATGGGCCAGTGAAGTGACGTCCTCCACAACTAGACTGAAGAACAAAAGGACAGCAACTTGTCTGTTCCCCTTCCATGATTCCCCAACACTGTTCCCCTCCCCCAATTCCCCAATAAAATCTTTTAAAAAAAGCCTATAAAGGATTTTAAAATATAAGATTAATTTGTAAAGATTGGGAGGGTTTAATAAGAGTATTCTTACAAATGTGCTTCTATATCAGGGGTCGGCAAAGTTTTGAAATGGAAGAGCTGCCAGGGGTCAGCAAACTGTGGCTTGTATGCATGTGGCTCTGAAATAAAATTGAAAATGAAAATAAAACTATCATAGTTTCATTTATAAAATTTTTAAAGGATATTCACATAATGGTGATTATGTAAAAATATATTTATGGCTCTCAAATAATTTTTAAATTGTTGTGAGAGACAGGAATGGCTCTTCTAGGGGTCGGCAAACTTTTGAGACAGAACATACCCAAAGAGCCACATGTGACTCGCTAGCTGCAGTTTGCTGAACCCTGTTCTATGTTATATCTTCTAAGAAAAGCTCAAATGTAAGACAATTGTGTCCCACAATTACCTAGCATGTAATGAATATGTAGAGAAATCATTAATAAAATTGGAAGGCAAGCATTCTAAGTTTTAAAACCCATTTTCTTGTCTCTTTTTTCAAACAGAAATCAGCAAGAAAGAATGGGTTTCTGTGGACAAGGCTGAGAATCCAAAGTGCTGATATCTAGATCTTTAACCTATGGCTAAGTTTCATGAGCTCAGGGCCAGTGCTAAGGTGACAGGCTGTCTATGGGGCAGCTGCTTACATCACTGATCACTCTTGGAATATAAGCTGGGAGCACTTTTACTTTTGGATGTGAGTTACCTGCTGCCATGGCAAAGAATTAATAAATGAGAGAACATACTGGTTACCTAAAGATGCCTATAAATATTCAGATAAGCCTGTGGTTCTGATTTGCCAATCTCAAGTCAAATTGTACATTTAAAATTTTCTTATCCAAGTTTCCACACACTAATAGACACTATAAATAATAAATAATAGTAATTTCCCGAAGAAAAGAAAAATATGTACACTCCCTTGTGTCTCTAATGTTAATTTTCACAAAAACTTCTGGCTTTTCATTATAGACCTGAATTGTATATACTTTTGCCTTAATTTCAGTGTTTTTAGGGTTTTTAGACAATGAAAACTTTTCTTAGCACTCTACTCACTAAGAAATTCATTTGATCAATACTACATATTTTTGCTACCCAGGGCAAACTCAACAGCCCTGAAGTTATAAAACTGCTTATCCAATATGTGAAACAAGAAAGATTGCCAAGTTATCTCCTTGCATATTTACTATTATTTGCAGGAGCTTGACAATTCCAGTATCTGTCAAATAACCAAGCACAACCATTATACATTGCTTAAACACTTTCTCCAAAATGTCTCCCCATATGTGTAACTAAACATCTGCTATGTGACCGATATTCATACTTCTGAGTAGATAGAGGAAAGTTGGCTTTGGTTACCTCCTGCTTCTTAGTTAAGCTGTAGCATTTCACAACCTGTATCCCCACACCATGATTGTGACACTGAGCATTCTATTTCCCCAGTATCAGATGTCTGATGTATATTGAGTTGTGGCTTCCAGTTGAAGGCTTTCCTAAAGTCACTGCATTTATAGGGTTTCTGTTTATTATGAATTTTCTGGTGTTTAATAAGATTTGATCTGATGGTGAAGGCCTTTCCACATTCAGCACATATATATGGTTTCTCTCCTGTGTGAATTCGCTGATGCTCATGGAGCTGTGACTTCTTTATAAAGGCTTTCCCACAGTCACTGCATTCATAGGGTTTCTCTCCAGTGTGAATTCTCCGATGTCGGTTTAAGTGGGACTTCTGGATGAAGGACTTCCCACATTCAGTACAAATATAGGGCTTCTCTCCTGTATGAATTCTTCGATGCATAATTAGTGTTGATTTTCTTGCAAAGGCTTTGCCACATTCACTGCACTCATAATGTCTTTCTCCAGTATGAGACTGCTGATGTATATGGAGGCCTGACTTCCGAGTGAAGGCTTTTCCACAGTCACTGCATTTATATGGTTTCTCTCCGGTATGAATTTTCTGGTGTGTAAAGAGATTTGATCTGTCAGTGAAGGCCTTTCCACATTCAGCACATCTGTAAGGTTTCTCTCCTGTGTGAATTTGCTGATGTACATGGAGTTGTGATTTCTTAGTAAAGGATTTCCCACAGTCACGGCATTCATAAGGTTTCTCCCCAGTATGAATTCTCTCATGTGTAATAAAATGTGACTTGTGGAAAAAGGCCTTCCCACATTCAGTGCAAACATAGGGTCTTTCCCCTCTATGAGTTCTCTGGTGCACACTTAGTGTTGACTTCTGAATGAATTCTTTCCCACATTCACTGCACTCATAATGTCTCTCTCCAGTATGACATTTCTGATGTATCCTGAGCCGTGACTTCCAGGTGAATGATTTTCCACAGTCACTGCATTTATAGGGCTTCTCTCCAGTATGAATTTTTTGGTGCTTAATCAGATTTGACCTGTCAGTAAAGGCCTTCCCACATTCAGTACAGATATAGGGTCTTTCTCCAGTGTGAATTTTCTGGTGTATAATGAGATTTGTCTTATGGGTAAAGACCTTCCCACATTCTGAACATATAAAGGGATTCTTTCCTGTGTGAATTCGCTGATGCACATGGAGATGTGACTTCTTTATAAAGGCTTTCCCACAGTCACTGCATTCATAGGGTTTCTCTCCAGTATGAATTATCTCATGTGTAATAAGATGTGACTTCCGAATAAAGGCTTTCCCACATTCAGTACATACATATGGTTTTTCTCCCGTATGAATTTTCTGATGCATACTTAGTGTTGACTTCCTTGTGAAGGCTTTTCCACATTCAGTACATTCAAAGTGTTTCTCCACAGTATGAATTTTTTTATGTATATTGAGGTTTGAATTCTGAGATATGTTTTTTCCACATTCAATGTGTTCATACAGTTTTTCTCCAGAATGAATTCCTTGGAATCTGAACAGATCTGACTTCTGGATAAATGCTTTTATGTATTCACTGCATTTATAGTGATTCTCTGTGCATATATAACTTTCCTCTCCTGTGTAAACCTTCTGAGGTACAGCAAGTTGGGACTTCTGAGAGAAGATTGTCTCACATTTGCTGCATTCACATTTCTCTTCAGTATAAATACTATCATGTGCAAAGAGGTGTGACTTCTGGGTGAAAGTGTTTACACAATAAGAAAGTAAATAGAGGTTCTCTCCATTATGAATTTTTTTATGTTGAATGAGAGCTTTCTTATGACTCAGAAGTTTCTCACATTGATTACATTCACAAGCATTCATTTCTGTATGAGAATTCATATAAGTAAAACTATTACCATATTCAATAATCTTATAAAGATTTTTTGTTTCATTGTTTCTATTACAATTACATAAGCTTACAAAAGGCTTCAAACTCTTTCCAAATGAGTCATAGTTATGGAGTCTTCTTGAAGTAACAAGGTATGTGTTTACATGAACTATTTTCCCAATGTTCTTATATTCATAATCCCTCTCATTAGCTAGTGTTTTCTTGTTGATGGAGGCAATGTGACGTAAATGTTTGTTCTGGTTTTTCTCACATCTTCCTATCTGTTCATCATCTTGCCACAATTCTTCTAAAATGGAATATGGATCTTCTCTTGTAAAGAGATAAATTCTCTCAAACTGGATTGAAACTTCTTCAGATATTCCCTGTTGTGAAGTTTCAGAACAAATATCCCCATCTGAAACAGAAAGAAAAAAAAAACACACAAATAACAGTAAACAGACCATAGGTAGAATAAAATATAGAGTTGATTCAGAGTGAACACAGAGAAATGGGGGAAGTTCTATATAAATATAATAAATATATAAAAATATAAAATATGTATAAATATATGTATAGTAACATTTATATATAATATATAGTAATAAATGAGCACTTACATTATATTTACTGTATGATAAAGAATAGCATTTAGATGTGCCAGGAATTATTCTAAGTTCTTTATCAACTAATTTAAATATAATCACAACCTGGGCCGGCTGAGTGGCGCGTTGGTTAAGAACTGGCTTGGGATGCCAGAGGGCCCGAGTTCGGATCCCACATATGAGAACCAGTGACACTGCCCTCTGCAGCTAAGATGGTGAACGGGAGCCCAGGACCTGGAGTTGGGCTGCCATGGGTCCCCGGCGACTGTGTAGGCTGCAGTCCTCTGCTGCAGTGGGCTGCCATAAACTACCGTTTGTAGCCAGCAGCCAGCGTGAGCGGCCAGCAGCTGCCGTGAGCGGTTGTCCAATGGCTGGAGTCTGACTGCCTCGCCCGGGAAGAGCGCAATGATGGTACCAGCTTGGGCCAGTGAAGCAACATCCTCCACAACTAGACTGAAGAACAAAACAACAGCAACTTGTCTGTTCCCCTCCCCCAACTCCCCAATAAATCCTTTAATAAATAAATAAATAAATAAATAAAAATAAAAAATAATCACAACCATTTGCTGTTCAAATTATTTTAATTTACTTATTTTTTATTAGTTTCAGGTGTACAAAGCAACATTATAGTTAGACAGTTAAACCACTCATAAAGTGATAACCCAACCCCCAAGCTACTACCCCTCTGACATCTTTATATAGCTATTACAATACCATCGACTAATTTCCTATGTTGTACTCCACATCCCATGACTATATATACCTAAATATTTAGTTATAGTTGACATTCAATATTATTCTACATCAGCTTCAGGTGTATAGTGCATTGGTCAGGCATCTACACAGTCTATGACATGATCCCCCTGATAAATCTGCCCATCTGGCACCTTACATGATCTTTATAACATTGTTGATTATATTCCCCATACTGTATTAACTATCAATTTGTATTTCTTAATGCCTTCACCTTTTTCTCCCTGTCCCAACCCCATTCCCATCTATCACCCTGATCTAGTACCAATCTGGACCATACATAGTTATTACAATATTATTGACTATATTCCTTATGCTATACCCTACATCTCCATGACTACTGTGTAACAACAAATTTGTACTTCTTAATCCCTTCCTTAACCCCCCTTTCACCCATCCTTAACCCCCCTCCCATCTTAAAAAAGTCCCTCTAAGAGTCCTTGTAATGCTGGTTTGGTGGTGATGAACTCTTTCAGCTTTTTTCTTGTCTGGGAAGCTCCTTATCTGTCCTTCAACTCTAAATGACAGCCTTGCTGGGTAGAGCAATCTTGGTTGTATGTCGTTGCCTTTCATCACTTGGAATATTTCCTGTCACTCCCTTCTTGCCTGCAAAGTTTCTGTTGAGAAATCAGCTGCCAATCTTGTGGGGGCTCCCTTGAAGGTAACTAACTGCTTTTCTCTTGGTGCTTTTAAGATTCTCTTTGTATTAAACTTTTGGCATTTTAATTATGATGTGTCTTGGTGTTGGCCTCTTTGGGTTTATTTTGTTTGGGACTCTCTATGCTTCCTGGGCTTGTATGTCCATTTCCTTCACCAGGTTAGGGAAGTTCTCTCTCATTATTTCTTCAAATAGGTTTTCAATTCCGTGATCTCTCTCTTCTCCTTCTGGTACTCCTAAAATGCGAATGTTGGTATGCTTGACATTGTCCTGGAGGTCTCTTAAACTCTCCTCAATTTTTTGGATTCTTTTCTCTTTTTGCTGTTCTAGTTGGGTGTTTTCTGCTACCTTACCATCTACATTGCTGGTTGGATCCTGTTTCATCTAATCTGTAATATATCAATGTAATATATTGACTCCCTGTAATATATTCTTCATTTCCATTACTGTATTATTTATTTCTGACTGGTTCTTTTTCATGGTTTCCATCTTCATTTTTTCTGCTTCCTATCTCTCTGTTGAAGTTCTCCCTGAGATCATTGAGCATTCTTATAACCAATGTTTGGAATTCTGCATCTGATAGATTGCTTATCTCTGTTTTGCTAGTTCTTTTCCTAGAGCTTTGTTCTGTTCTTTTATTTGGGACATGTTTCTTTGTCTCCTTATTTTGACTGCCTACCTGTGTTTGTTTCTTTTTATTAGGCAGGGCTGCTATGTGTTCTAGTCTTAGTAGAGTGGCCTTATATAGTAGGTGTGCTGTGGGGTTCAGTGGCACAGTCTTTCTGGTCCCCTGAGCCATGCACTCCAGGTGTGTCCCTTGTGTGTGCCCTCCTCTTGTAGTTGATCCTTGGTTGATAATTGCACATCAGTAGGGGGGACTGACCCTTGGGCTCACTGGTTATGAGGACTGGCCTTGACTACAGCGGAAGAGCTGTGGTACAGGGGCTGATCCTATGGAGCAGGATCTGCCTCAGCAGGACTTTAGTGCCTGACCAATTCACCCATGGGTGTGTCGTACTTGGAAGTGCCTGGGTAATGCTCCAGTTCATTTTGAAGCTGGCCACTGGGGGCACCAGCCCCGGGACCACCTTGGAGGGGATTCGCTGTAGATCAAGTTAAGCCACAGCCCATGCCACATCCGGGGCCACCCAGCTGGAGCCAGAAAGGAATCCGCAGATGACTGCCACCTCTGCTGTGCTTGGAAGCACCTTGAAAGGCCAAGCCGCAAACCAAGGTCGGCTGCTGCTAATACCCCACTTAGGGCCGCTCAGCCAGAGGGACAGGACATATTCAAGGCAGATGCTTCTTGTGTGGGTTCTGCAAACCTTTGAGAGACCCTAGGAAAGTCTGCAACTTGAGCCAAGGCAGGCAGTCTGCACATAAAAGCCACTGAAAGCAGGCTGGGTGTGCCCGAAAGTTGGGCTGGGCCAAGGTCTCAAATCACCAGGGCATAGTGAAGAGTCAGCGGAGGCTCAGAAACAGCAGCCACCAGTCTTCACATGCCGGGAATGGGGAGGGCTCAGCAAAGAAACAATGACCTCTGCCAGGTCCTCCGTCAGGAGAAAGCTGCCCTTCCAACCCCTGTCCCAAGCCACACAACTCAGTTCCCCACCATGTGTCCCTGCCACCTTTCCAGTTGCTGCCCCAGTGCTGGAGCTCAGAGCCAGTGATTCCACTGATGGGTAAGTCCGTGCACAGTCCCTTTAAGAGAAGCACCTGTGAGTGCAACTGTACTCTCTCACTCAGTAACCATTTCCACTGGTTTTCACAACCAGAAATTATGGGGACTTCTCTCCCTGGCACTGGAACCCTGGGCTGGAATCTCTCACTCCTTTAGGAGATGGGGGACCCCCACAGCCAAAATAGCCCTTTCAATCTTTAATGGTCACACATGGGTGTGGGACCAGTCTGCTCCACGTTTGTGACCTTCCTACCAGTCTGGAGGTGGCTTCTTCTGCAAGTCCTTAGTTGAAAGGCTTCAGTTCAGCTCGATATTAGGCAATTCTCAATAATGGCTGTTTTGTAGATTTGTTGTAATTTTGATGTGGTTGTGAGAGAAGGTAAACACAGTATTTACCTACTGTGCCATCTTGGTTGTCCCTTTGCTGTTCGAATTATTATTGACCCTATTTTACAGAAGAGGAAATTGAGCCTCAGAAGAGGTAAGTAACTTTTCCAAATAAAGTGTTTAGTAATTGGGGAAGATGAAATTCAAACCAAAGCACATCAGTTCTATGTATGCAGCATAACTACATAATAAGGTCTCAGAAGAACAAAGTGACAAACTATGAGGCTTAAAAGAAGTATTTCTGAATCTAGATTCTTATTATCCTTTATCTATAAATCTTCACTAATCATCCTGCTTTCTTTTTTTCCTATAAACCACTGTGATTTCAATAACAACTACTGTAGCTTCTGTCATCAGTAGCCAGGCAGTAAATAGCCACCTGTGATTTAATTCTTTATCCCTGGTTTGGAGTGCAGAGACACATGCATCTAATAGGAAGCATATAATAGCAGAAAGCCATCAGAAGCAGAGAATGGAAGTCTCTGTCCCTTTCCTTCAACAATATTAAGATTGTAGCCAAGCACGTGGTTTCCTCAGAACAACAGGTCTATCTAACCTCATCTGCCATTGGGAGAAGCCAAATGATTCACTTCTTACCAATTAAATGGGAGTAAAATATTATATTTGTTGTGACAAGGCCAATATATTAAGGAATTGGGTGTTTCTCCCACCACCCTCTTCTTTCCCACTGGCTCTGTTCCAAACTGGCAGCATCCAGTTCTGCTCATATGCAACTGGCAATGCCCTAGGCTGAGGTCAGAAAACTACAACCCTCAGGCTAAATCCAGGTCTCTACCCAAAAGCTAAGAATGGATTTTGTGTTTTTGAATGCTTGAAAAAAATCAAAAGAAAAATAATACTTCATGACACATGAAAATTACATGAAATTTAAATTTCCATACCCTTAAAGTTCTTAATGAAAACAGTCACACACATTCATTGATTTATTATAGCTGCTTTGGGGCTACCACTGAAGAATTGAGTAGTTATGCCAGCAATCTTATGGCTCACAAAGCCTAGAATATTTACTTCTGGATCTTTACAGAAAATGTTTGCCAAACCGAGTCAGGGGATGGTGGTGCAATGACTTTCTAGAAACTTTGTTCCTGAATGGCCTGGAAGACCTGGACCACTCACCTTGGAGCTGTCATGTTTCTTAGGTTCTCCTAATGACAGGAGATTGGCTTTACTCCAATATACCATTCTTGCCCAGAATAAGAATCAATAATATTTCAAATTCTGGAATAGATTCTCAGGAAATGTTTATGTAAAAACTAGATTATACTATTATCTTATTCTACTAGAGTTCTTGAATATACTTGTAGATACAGTCTAACCTCATATGCATTTTACTCTTTCTAGAGCTTTGCATTTTCCCAAACACATTCTTTAACTGTTATATTACATTTTTACTCATACACATTAATGGCTTTCATTAATCTTGAGGCATCTCATACAAGATTCCTAAATATGAATTTTTATCTTTTGCAATCTTTCATATTCTTTTTTTTTAAGATTTTTTTATTGGGGAATCAGGGAAAGGGAACAGATAAGTTGCTGTCCTTTAGTTCTTCAGTCTAGTTGTGGAGAACATCGCTTCACTGGCCTATGTTGGTATTGTGATCATTGTGCTCTTCCTGGCTGAGGCAGTCGGTCTCCAGCCATTGGACGGCCGCTCACGGCAGCTTGCAGGAGCTCTCGCTGGCTGCCAGCCACTGATGGTAGCTCACAGCAGCCCACTGCAGCAGGGGCTGCAGCCTACACTTTCACCGGCCATTCATGGCAGCCCAGCACCAGGTCGAGCTGTTGTTCACCATCTTAGCTATAAGGGGTGCAGCGTTATTGGGCCATGTGGGAACTGAACCGGCAGCTCTGCTGCTCAGAGCTCACATCCCAAGCCAACTCTTAACCAACTGAGCCACTCGGCCAGCCCCTCACATTCTTTAACTTACAAATCTATTGCTATGTCTGACATCATTTACATTACTACCAACAATGTTCAATGTAAAAAAGTTACTCCTGTGTTAAAAAGTTTAATTATATACAATTCCTGTCACTACTCATCCAATAAAATACAAAATCATAATTCAGGCCAATGGTATGTGTATTTGCAAGCTATCTTTCAACTAATCACAAGTCTATTTTATTACTAAATCCAAACATACATTATTTTCCTTTTCCCCATTAAGCTTCTTTTTGCTAATCCTGTTTCTATTCAAAATTCATTGTCTTCACAGAATATTTAGGGTTCTATGCTCTAAAAACTAATCTGAAATCTCAGCACAACTCCAGGAAAGCTTTCTTTTCTTTTAACAAACAAAAAAAAAAGACCAGATATTCTGAGCCACTCATACTTAATTGGCATAATCAAATTGAGCCATAACAAAAGCTTAGTGTACAAAGCCTGCAATTTTAAGCACTGCATGTAGTTATATTACCTTTGCATTTATAATTATTGGTCTTTGAATTGTTCCTAGCAGAAAAAATTTCAAGTCCCTCTGAAACAGCAGAATAAACCTCTTCTGCCACATCAGATAAAGTCAAGAATTTAATTCAAGAATATTACTAAATATTCTCTACAGAAACATTGGGAGAAAACAAGGGTAAAAGACTCAGTTATCACATCACTTAATGTAGTTTTCTCTGAATGTATGTGGGTTGGAGAATAAGAATAGGGGAAAATCAATGTATGCCATAATAGGTTCAATTCAGGATGTGAAACCTGAGCACAAAATATAAGTATGTGTAGTATCTGAATAAGCAGATAAAATATTCAAAGTGTCAGGTGCAGGGGGATCACAAAAGAAAATGTTAAAATAAAGTAAATATGACTATGGAAAGTAGACAAATGTAAAGTACAAATATGAATCATGTTCTTTCTTCAGCTTACAAACCCATTGAGAGAAGAATTTGTCATGTGTTAGATAATAACATATCTACTATAACATTGGACTTAGGTCTTCACATGGGTTCTTTGTGCTTTATTCCTTAGGATGTAGTGGCCTCCTTGGAGCAACAGTTCAGCCTGATGATGCAAGCAGAATTCTCAGTGTTGGTTGATGTGCTGTACAGTCCAGAAGTTCTGTTCCCTGAGGAGAGTGACTGAATTTTGTGACTGAATGTCTAAACCATTCTGCAATTTGGTCTCTAATCCTGCTTGAGTGACTAGGCCACTTTTGCAGTTTAAACTCTGACTCTGTCTATCTAACAAACTGCATTCCTTGCACTATCCATGTCACTACAAAACGTATTAGTTTATTTTCCAGACTCCAAGGGAAACTGCGGCATTGGCCTCAGCCTTGTGACCCCCCTCCCCTGCTGATTACATCTTTTTTTTTTAATTGGGGAATTGGAGGTGTGTTTTAAAGTGTCCCTAAATCATCCTCCATCATGACAACGCTCTGTGTCACACATCGCTTCTGATATATGGCAATTTCTGTCCAAAAAAACATAACATTACAGTGTGTTCTCATCCACCTTATTCACCGGATCTCGCACCGTGCAACTTATGGCTCTTCCCCAAAGTCAAAATGATTCAGGACATCGAGGCAGACGTGACAGCACAACTAAAGACAGTCACGAAAGAGGACTTCCAGAACTGCTTCAGAAAGTGGCAAGAATGATGGGATAAGTGTGTTCGAAGCAAGGGGGAGTATTTTGAGGGGGATTAATGACAATGTCTCTTTTACTGTAATAAATTTTTTATTTAAACATACACTATGTTGTTTGATCACACCTTGAATATCAATACTACAGGATGCTATGCTTCAGTTAAAAGCAATAAACCAAAAATATACATTGCAAATTGAACCACTTTAGTGGAGAGAAAAAAAACACAACTGAGTGAGCTATATAGCACAGTCCCATTTCTACAAAAAAAATACAAATAATTTGGGCTGGCCAGGGGGCACAGTTGTTTAAAGCATGAGCTCTGAGCAACAGGGTTGCTGGTTCAATTCCCACATGGGCCAGTGAGCTGCACCTGAGCTGAGCTGCCACTGAGCTGCCAATGGGTGGCTGGATGGTTCCGCTGTACAAGGTTGCCAGATCGACTCCCACATGGGATGGTGGGCTGTGCCCTGTCCCCCAAAACTAAGATTGAACACAGCATCTTGAGCTGAGCAGTTGCTCAGCTGGTGAGAGTGCATGCTTTTAACAGCAAGGTTGCCGGTTCGACTCCTGCATGGGATGGTGGGCTGCGTGCTCCCCATACCCCCCGAAACTAGATTGAAAGTGGTGACTGGACTTGGAGCTGACCTTGCGCCCTACACAACTAAGATTGAAGGACAACAACCTGGCTTAGAGCTGATGGGTCCTGCAAAAACACAATGTTCCCCTCCCCCAATTTTCCAACACTGTTCCTTTCCCCAATTCCCCAATAAAATCTTAAAAAAAAACAATAATTAAAATTTTACACATACCCCACAAATTCAAAGATAGGTAGAAAACATATCAAATATATAAGAGCAGCTTTATCCTCTGGAAAAGATAAAAATAAGTATGTGGAGTGAGAATTAAAAGGGATAAAGAAGAAAAAATAAGAGAGCACTATCTTATGAGAAACACATTGATAATGAAATTGAATACTTAATGAGAGCTAGAATGAGGCCAATTTCCTACACACAGGTACAAAAGTTTTTTGTAAAATATCAAAGTAAATAAATTAGAGACCAAGTCAGTGTTGTGTGACACCTGCCAAGTGGGAAGAAAATGTCAGTAACTATAATTGATAATGTAATATACAGAAAAAGCTGTCCCCAAGTGGTACCCTCAAAGTTAACAGTAGGAGGAGAGGCATGGGAGATAATAATAATAAAATAAGGCCATCACTAGATGACAATTCTGAAGCATTAAGAGGAGAGAAAATGAAAAAAAACCCAGCAAGAGTGTGATCCACAATAATTTTTTTTAAAGATTTTATCAGGGAATTGGGGAATAGAACAGTGTTGGACAATTGGGGGAAGGGAACATTGTGTTTTTCCAGGATGCATCAGCTCCAAGTCAAGTTGTTGTCCTTCAGCCTTAGTTGTGGAGGGTGCAGCTCAGCCCCAAGTCCAGTCACCACTTTCAATCTAGTTGCAGGGGGGCACAGCCCACCATCGCGCTCTCACCAGCTGAGCCATCTGGCTGCCCATTAGCACCTCAGCAGCAGCTCAGCTCAGACGCAGCTCACTGGCCCATGTGGGAATTGAACTGGCGACCCTGTTGCTCAGAGCTTGCACTCTTAACCAACTGTGCCACCCGGCCGGCCCCACAATAATTTTTTTAAAAAGCAAATCTATGAGTGTCTGAATGTGTAAAAAAAAGGGGGGGGGGTTAAGATCTTGATGGAATAAAAAGAATTAACATGGTAGAGAAAAGGAAAGAAAGCAAAAACACAAGACACTAAGGATTCAAAGTACCAGTAATTTATTGTACATTCTCTCCTAAAATGTCAAGTAAAGAACACACTGATATGTGAAAGGACCTTAAAACGTTAAGAAAGGAAAAAAACTGTATTAAAATTATAATAGTCAATATATACCAATAATAAAAGATGAATACAAGTTATGTGTATACACTTTTTTGGCACCCCCAGTATATCCAAGGGACCAATATCAATTCTTTCCATGTAGTTCCAATAGATCAGAATGTTACAGACATGTCATATTAATAGCCCTTCAAAGTTGCCAGCCTCTGACAGCATAACTACAGTTCAGTTGTACTGCCTCCCATGCATGCTATTGGTTCAGTACTCACTTAGACAGCTGTGACTTGAGGTTTCATCATCTAACACACATGGCTTTTCTACTTACTCCAAGTTGAAAATGACTTCTGGTTTGGGAACTTCACACCCTATTAACAGGAAATGATAGAAGGCTTAGTTTGATACCATACAATGCAGCATTCTATTTACTTTTCAGCAAAGTTCATGGGAAACAGCAGTATATTCATAATACCCAACAGATTATTAAAAACACAGGGCAAAATATGGACAAAAATTTACACACTTACAATGTCTCTCAGCTATACAAGTCCTGCATACCTCAGAGATCCCACAGACTCAGAAATTCTGTGGGAAAGAAAACATACATGATTAAGAACAGCCTTATACCCAGCAGAGCATGCTTACCCACTGAGATCAAGTTGAAATAGTTTTCCAGCATTACATCCCTGTATAGGCTTTTCTGAGCGAAGTTTAATTGTTGCCACTCCTCCCTGCTGAAGTCTACAATTACATCCTTGAATGACACAAATCCCTGTGAAAATGTAAAGTATCAATGTAAAGTGTCAGGATTGCAGGATGGAAACAAGATATATAGAAACTTTTAATAATTTTTAACATGATACAACATAGAAGGTTCCCATGAAAAATCTACCTTTTATATTATTATTTTGAAAGAAAAAATAAATCATTAAAAATATTGTGCCATTCTTTCTGTGGTACTGATAATATTCTGGGCGTCCCCATCCCCCTCCATCCCCTCCTCAAGCCATTATTCTCAGTCTAGTTGTGGAGGATGCAGATCACTGGCCCATGTTGGTATTATGATCATTGTGCTCTACCTGGCTGAGGCAGTCAATCACTGGCAGTCAGCCAGCTAATCACACTGGCCACCAGCCACTCACAGCAGCCCAAGGCAGCTCACGCCGGCCGTCAGCCACTGAAGACAGCGCAGCTCCAGGCCAAGCCGTTGTTCACAATCTTAGCTGTAGAGGGCGCAGCTTACTGGCGCAGTTTACTGGCCCATGTGGGAATTGAATCGGCAACATTGTTGTTCAAAACTTGTGCTTTAACCAACTAAGTTATCTGGCCACCCTGGGGGTTTCTTTTGGTTGTTTTATTTCTATCTATGGTTATATAAGAATAAGCTGTGAAAATTGATCATCAAGCTGAATACATATAATTAGTGCATTCTTTTCTGTGTATATCATACTTCATTAACACTTCATTTTGAAAAGAAAATATATTCTGTCATTCATTTTACACTCAATCCAGTGGGTAAGTCAATTCTTTCTTTAAAAAAAAAAATCAAAGGCCAGCCAAGTGGCTCAGTTGGTTAAGAGTTAGCTTAAGAACGTGAGGTCTAAGCAACAGGACCTCCAGTTCAATTCCCACATGGGCCAGTGATGCTGTGCCCGAGCTGAGCTGCTGCTGAGCTGCCAACATGTGGCAGGATGGCTCAGCTGGTGAGAGCATGTGCTCCTAACAACAAGATGGCATGTTCGATGGTGGGCTATGCCCACCCGCAACTAAGACTGAACTCGGGACCTTGAGCTGAGCTGCTACCCGGATGGCTCAATGGATAGAAAGCACACTCTTAACTAAGGCTGCCGGGTTCAACTCCCACATGGGAGAGTGGCTATGCCCACCCGCAACTAAGATTGTAACGAGCTGCCAACGGGCAGCCAGATGGCAACTGGCACCCTCCACAACTAAGATTGAAGAACAACAACTTGGTTGGTCCCCCTCCCCAACTCCCCAACACTGTTCCCCTCCCCCAATTCCCCAATTAAAAAAGATCATTACAATAGGTTCTTTTTTCAAAACAGTGTGGTACTGGCATAAGGATAGACATATGGAATGGAATTGGGAATCCAGAAATAAACCCTCATATATCTTGTCAATTGTTATTCAACACAGGTGTCAAAACAATTTAAAAGAAAAAAATAGGGCCTGCCGAGTGGTGCGATGGTTAAGAACTGGCTTGGAATGCCAGAGGGCCCCGGTTCGGATCCCACATATGAGGGCCAGTGACACTGTCCTCTACAGCTAAGATGCTGAACAACAGCTCAATCTGGAGCTGGGCTGCCGTGAAGTGTTAATGAAGTATGATATACACAGAAAAGATAAACAAAATTGATAAACTCTTAACCAAATACATCAAGAAAAAAAAGAAGACCCAAATAAATAAAGAAGAGATGAAAGAGAAGTGACAACTGACAATACAGAAATACAAAGGGTTATAAGAAAATACTACAAGCAATTATATGCCAACAAATTGGACAATCTGAAAAAAAAGAATAAATTCCTAGAAACATACAATCTTCCAAGACTGAATCAAGAAGAAACAGAAAATAAGAACAGACCAATTACTACTAACAAAATGGAATCAGTAGTCAAAAAACTTCAAGCAAACAAACACCCTGGACCAGATGGTATCACAGGTGAATTTTAACAAAGTCAAAGACAATGACTTAATACATATCCTTCTCAAACTATTCCAAAAAACTGAAGAGGAGGGAATGCTCCACAGCTCATTTTATGAGGCCTGCATTACCTTGATTCCAAAACTAGACAATGACAATTCAAAAAAAAGAAAATTATAAGCCAATATCCCTGATGAACATGGATGCTAAAATCCTCAACAAAATATTAGCAAACCGAATTCAACAATACATTAATAAGAATATAACATGATGAAGTAGGATTTATTCCTGGGATATAAGGTTGGTTCAATATCTGCAAATCAATTAACGTGATACACCACATAAACAAAATGAAAGATAAAAATCATATAATCATATCAAAAGATTCAGATAAAGCATTTGACAAAATCCAGCATCCATTTATGATAAAAACTCTCAGCAAAGTAGGAATAGAGGAAACATAACTCAACATAATAAAGGTCATATATGACAAACCCACAGCTAACATCATACTCAATGAGGGGAAGCTAAAAGGCTTTTCCTTAAGATATGGAACAAGACAAGGATGTCCAATTTCACCACTTTTACTCAACAGAGTATTTGGGCCGGCCGAGTGGCTCAGTTGGTTAAGAGCTTGCTCAAGAGTTTGAGCTCTGAGCAACAGCGGTTCGAGTCCAGCCCGAGCTGAGCAGCTGCTGAGCTGCCAACAGGCAGCAGGATGGCTCAGCAAAAAAAAAAAAAAAACAGAGTATTGGAAGTCCAAGCCACAGTATTCAGACCAAAAAAAAGAAAAGACATCCAAATTGTAAAGGAGGATGTAACACTGTCATTATTTGCAGATGACGTGAAAATTCTAAAGATTCCACACACAAAAACTATTAGCAGTGATAAATGAATTCAGCACAGTGCCAGAATACAAAATTAATATTTAGAAATCAATTGTATTTTTATACACCAATAACAAATTATCAGAAAGAGAAATTAAGAAAACAATCCCATTTACAACTGCATAACAAAATAAAATACCTAAGAATAAATTTAACCAAGGAGATAAAAGACCTGTGCTCGCAAAATTAGACATTGAAGAAAGAAAGTGAAGAAGATACAAATAAATGGAAGCATATACTGTGCTCATGGAAAGGAAGAATTAACAAGGTTAAAATGTCCATACTACCCAAAGCAATCTATAGATTCAATGCAATCCTTATCAAAATACCAATGGCAATTTTCACAGAACTAGAACAAGTAATCTTAAAATTTACATGGAACCACAAAGATCCTGAATAGCATTAGCAACCTTTTTTTCTTTTTTATTGGGGGAAAGTGTGTTTTTCCAGGACGATCAGCTCCAAGTCAAGTAGTTGTTTCAATCTAATTGTGGAGGGCATTTTTCCAGGACTCATCAGCTCCAAGTCAAGTAGTTGTTTCAGTTTAGATGTGGAGGGTGCAAATCAGTGGCCCATGTGGGAATCAAACTGGCAACCTTGGTGTTATGAGCACTGCACTCCAAACAACTGAGCTAATCAGCTGCCCCCATAGCAATCTTGATAAATAAGAACAGCTGGAGGTTATCAGTCTCCCTGATATCAAACTATACTACAAGTTTATAGTAATCAAAACAGCATGGTACTAGCATAAAAACAGACACATAGATCAATGGAACAGAACAAAGAGCACAGAAATAAAGCCATGCCTATATGATCATTTAATCTTTGTCAGAAGAGGCAAGAATGTACACTGGGGTAAAGACAGTTGATTTAATAAATGGCGCTGGGAAAACTGGACAAATACATGCAAAAAAAAAAGGAAACTAGTCCACCTTCCTACACTATAAAAAAAAAGAAAGGAAAAAAATAAAAACTGAAATGGGTTAAAGATTTAAATGTAAGACACAAAATCATAAAACTCCTCAAGGAAAACATAGGCAGTAAAATCTCTGACATTGCTCTTAGTAATATTTTTTTAATGTATCTCCTGGGGCAGGGAAAAACACAACAAAAAATTGGACTACATCAAACTAAAATTTTTGAACAGCAAAGGAAACCATCAACAAAGTGAAAAGACAACCTACAGATTGGGACAAGATATTTGTCAATGATACATCCAATAAGGGGTTAATAACCAAAATTTGTAATGAACTTATACTACTTAACACCCCAAAAACAATTAACAAAATAGGCAGAGGTCCTGAATAGACATTTCTCCAAAGTGAACATGCGTGTGGTTAATAGATATGTGAAAAGATGCATCAGATAAATGCAAACTAAACTTGCAATGAGATATCACCTCACACCTCTCAGAATGGCTGTCATCAATCAATCAACAAACAACAAATGTTAATGAGGATCTGGAGAAAAGGGAACTCTCATGTACTGTTGGTGGGATTATAAATTGGTACAGACATTATGAAAAACAGTATGGTGTTTCCTCAAAAAATTAAAAATAAAACTACCTTATGAACCAGCAATTCCACTCCTTGGTATTTATCCAACATAATCTAAAACATAAATTCAAAAAGATATATGCACCCCTATGTTCATTGCAGCATTATTAACAATAACCAACCTATGGAAGCAACCTAAGTGCCCATCAATATTTGAATGAATAAAGAATACATGGTACATACATACAATGGAATATTACTTGGCCTTAAAAAAAAACAACAATGAAATCTTAGCATTTTCAACAACATGGATGGACATAGAGGGTATTATATTAAGTTAAATAAGTCAGACAAAGACAAATATCATATGATGTCACTTATATGTTGAAGCTAAAGATAAAAACAAATTAACAAACAAAACAAAAACAGACTCATAGACAACAAACTGATGGTTGCCAGATGGGAGGAGGGTTGGGGGGGCTGAGTGAAAAAGGTGAAAGGTGTAAGATGTACAAATTGGTAATTACAAAATAGTTACAGGGTTGTAAAGTACAGCATAGGGAATATAGTCAATAATATTGTAATAACTATGTATGGTGTCAAGTGGGTACTAGACTTATTGAGAAGATCTCTACATAAATTCTATAAATGTCTAACTGCTATTGTATAAACATGAAATTAATATAAAATAATATTTAATGTCAATTGTAATTGAAAAATTTTAAAAAGCAGATATAAAAATAGCCAAAGGCACATGAAAAGATCTTCAATATCTTTAGTCATAAGGAATATTGAAATTTCATTGACAAATAGACACCCCTTCAAATTCATTAAGATTACTATAATAAAAAAGATGTTCAAACTATTAACCATCAGGGAAATGCACCCACTAGGATGGCTATAAAAAAGTCAGATAATAACAAGCGTTGGTGAGGAAGTAGAGAAATTAGAACCCTCATATAGTAATGGTGGAAAAGTAAAATGGTACAGCCACTTTGTACAAGTCTGGCAATTCCTTAAAAAATTAAAGATAGAGAGAGTTACAATATGACACAACAGTTCCACTTCTAGGTAAAATAAAAGTTAAAACAATTATCCACATAACAATTGTACATAAATGTTCATAGTAGCATTATTCAGTAGCAATAATAGTCAAACATAGAAACAACCCAAATGTTTGTCACCTAATGAAGGATTTAAAAATACAGTTTATCTGAAGACCTGGTATAGATGGTGGAATAAATAAACGTTGTGCTTACCTCCTCTCAGGACCATATCAAAATTACAACTAAACTACAAAAAAACCATCACCGAGAATCAACTGAAGTCTACCTGAACAGAAATCCTACAACTAAGGACACACAGAAGAAGCTTCCTCCAAACTGGTAGGAGGGGTGGAAGACACGAAAAGACTGGTGCCACACACACATGTGACCATTAAAAATCAGAAGGGATATATAAGCTTCAGAGGAACCCCCAGAGAAGCAAGGGGTCCCAGCCCCATACCAAGCTCCTGAGCCCATGGTTCCAGTGCAGGGAAGGAAGTCACCATAACTTCTGGATGTGAAAACCAGTGGAGATTGAGGCTGAGAGGGACAGAGGGCAGCTAGAGGCCCAGACGCTCCTCTTAAAGGGACCATGCATGTCCTTACTTACAGACAGACTCACTTACTTGGAGCTCCAGTGCTGGGGCAGGAGCTCAAAGGGTGCCAGCGACATATAGGGAGGAACTGAGTTGTCTGGCTTCAGGGCAAGGAGTGAAGGGGCAGCTTTCACCTGGATTAAGGAGTTGGCAGAACCCATTGTTCCCTTGTCAAGCCCTCCCCACTCCTGGCATTTCCATCAACCTGGCTAGCACCATTTATTCACCCTGATTCCCTGAGACCCTACCCCATCAAACTTACAGGCACACCCAAGCCCCCTTCAGTGGTTTTCTGTTTAAACAGCCTGTCCCGGCTCATGCTGCAGACTTTCCTAAAATCTCACAAAATCCAAACAAGCATCATCAGACTTCAGCATGTCTCATACCTCTGGCTGAGGAGCCCGAAGCCTGGCACTATTGACAGCCAGCTTCAGTTTGCAGTTTGGCCTCTGGAGGCACGTCCAAGCCCAGAACAGGCAGCAGCCATATGCAATATTGCTTTGTGGCTCATGCCAGGTGGCCTTAGGCAGAGCAGTCTGCAGCTTATCTTGGCCTGTGGTGGGGTCCTTCCTCAGGAGTCTGGAGGTTGGTACACCGATGGCCAGCTTCAGACCAAGCCAGATCATCATCCAGTTGCCTCCAGGGATGACACAGCCAAAGGGCACACTGGGCAGGCACCAGAGCCCCACTAAAACAAATCTTGCTCCATCGGTCAGCCCTTGCACAACAGTTGCTCCACTGTAGTCATGGGGACTCCTCATAACCAATCAGCTGAGGATCAATCCCTCCTATGTTGTGCAAACAGCAACCAAGCCTCAACTGAAACAGGAAGGAACACACAACCCGCACAAGGGACACACCTGGAATACCCAGCTCAGGTGACCAGGAAGACTGTGCCACTGAGCCTCACAGCACACTTACTACATAAGGCCACTGTACTAAGACTGGGAGACATAGCAGCCCTACCTAATACATAGAAACAAATATAGGGAGGCAGCCAAAATGGGAAGACAAAGAAACATTTCCCAAATAAAAGAACAGAACAAAGGTTCTGAAAAAAAAACTAAGCAAAATGGAGACAATCTACCAGACATAGAGTACAAAACACAGGTTATAAGGATGTTCAATGATCTCAGGGAGGACTTCAACAAAGAGATAGGAAACATAAAAATGAATATAGAAAACATTAAAAGAACCAGTCAGAAATAAAGAATACAATAATGGAAATGAAGAATACATTACAGGGAATCAACAGTAGATTAGATGAAGCAGAGGAAAGAAGCAGCAATTTAGAAGATAAGGTAGCAGAAAACACCCTATTAGAACAGCAAAAAAAAAAAGAAAAAAAAAGAATCTAAAATAATGAGGATAATTTAAGGGACCTCTGGGACAACATCAAGCATAACAGCATTTGCATCATAGGGGTACCAGAAGAAGAGAGAGAGCAAAGAACTGAAAACCTATTTGAAGAAAATAATGATGGAAAGCATCCCTAACCTGAGGAAGGAAATAATATACAAGCCAAGAAGTGCAGATTTGCAAACAAGATAAACCCAAAGAGGCCCACACCAAGATACATCATAATTAAAATACCAAGGTTAAAGACAAAAAGAGAATCTAAAAATCAGCAAGAGAAAAGCAAGTGAACTCCCATAAGACTATCAGCTGATTTCTCAACAGAAACTTTGCAGGGCAGAGTGATTGGCAGGAAATATTCAAAATGATGAAAAGCAAGAACCTACAACCAAGATTACTCTACCCAGCAAAGCTATCATTCAGAATTGAAGGACAGATGAAGAGCTTCCCAGACAAGAAAAAACAAAAGGAGTTCTTCTACACCAAAACCAGAATTACAAGAAATCTTAGAGGGACTTCTTGAAGATGAAAAAATTAAAAAATTAAAATCAGAAAAATAAAATGGCAATAACTATTGGGTCGTCGGAAAACTCATGACGCATTTTTGCATTGAAAAACATAGAAAAGGGCCGACCGAGTGGCGCGATGGTTAAGAACTCGCTTGGGATGCCAGAGGGCCCCGGTTCGGATCCCATATATGAGGGCCAGTGACACTGCCCTCCACAGCTAAGATGCTGAACAACAGCTCAACCTGGAGCTGGGTTGCCATGAG
>NW_017732579.1:62870-65313 GCF_001890085.2 Hipposideros armiger | reverse complement strand
AAAATAACTGATATGAAGAGGATTCTAAGCACATGTGAAAGTAACACTCACAATTATAAATATGTTACAATTTATCAAGTTTAGTTGGTAAATATTAAGAAAATATCCTTTTTGTTCAAAGTAGACAATGATTTCTTTTTACTGGTTTACAAAGTCATTACTTGCTTTGTAATATATTCACATGAACCAAAAATTAGAACTGTTTAAAAAGGTATTGAGAAGTTTTGCTCCCTCCTGATCTATTTCTATCTTCCCCATTCTACTCTCATTTTATATAAGTACACTACTTTTTTGAGGGTTTTGTTTTGTTTTTTCGTGTGTGTGTATGTTTCTTTATGCAAATATGAATTGCTTTATCTACATTTTTATGTAAAAAAATATCCATTGTTTTGCACCATGTATTTTTATGGTAGCAATACACACTGGAGATATTTCTATATCAAAAAAAAAGATAGAGTGGCTTAATGGATAGGAAAATAAAACCCTTACACATGCTGCTTAACAAAGACTCACCTCAGATCAAAAGACACATACAGACTGATAGTAAAGGGATGGAAAAAGATATTTCATGAAAATGGAAACAAAACAAACAAGCAAAAAACACCTGGGGTAGCAATACTTATACAGACAAAATAGACTTTAAACAAAAGACTATAACAAGAGACAAAGAAGGACCCAGTAATCCCATTTCTGAGTACTTATCTGAAGAAACCCAAAATGCTACTTCAAGGGGATATGTACATCCACATGTTCATTGCTTCATTGTTTTTACAGTGGCATAGATGTGGAGGCAACCTGGGTATTCATCAATGGATGAATGGATAAAGAGGAGGTGATACATATATACAGTGAAATATTGCTTGGCCATGGATGGGTATGGGTTCTTGCCATCTGCTGTGGCATGAATGGACCTGGAGGGTATTGTGCTTAGTGGAGTAGGTCAGACAGTGAAACTGAGGCAATGTGATTTTGCTTACATGTGGAATCTAAAGAACAAATTAAACAAACAAAACAGAAACAAACTCATAGATACAGAGAAGATTTTGATGGTTGCCATATGAAAGAGGAGTTGGGGGTAGGTGAAAGAGAGGAAGGAATTAAGAAGTACAGATTGGTTGTTACAAAGTAGTCATGGGGATGTAGGGAATAGCATAAGGAATATAGTCAGTAATGTTGTAATAAGTATGTATGGTGTCAGATGGGTACTAGGTTTATTGGGGTGATAGATGGGAGGAGGTTGGGGGGCAGGGTGAAAAAGGTGAAGTGATTAAGAAGTACTTTGGTGGTTACAAAATAGTCATGGGGATGTAAAGTAAAGCATAGGGAATATAGTCAATGATATGGTAATAACTATGTATAGTGCCAGGTGAGTATGAAACTAGTCAGGGGATCACTTCCTAAATTATATAATGTCTAACCACTATGCTGTACACTTAAAGTTAATATAAAATAATATTGAATGTCAACTATAATTGAAAAATTTTAAAAGGGGGGGAAGTGAAGAGGAATAAAAGGTTCAAATTTGCAGATATAAAAGAAATAAGTCATGGGGATATAATATACAGCATAAGAAATACAGTCAATAATATTGTTACAGCATGGTATGGTGGTTGCTGGAGTTATCATGGTGATCACTTCTTTAGATATATAAATAAATATATAAATTATTGTATATACCTGAAACTGATATAATGTAGTATGTTAGCTATATTTTAGTAAAAGTCTTTAAAAATAAATAAAATATAATAAAAATGTGGTATATTCATACTATATTATTCAACCATAGAAAAGAATGAAGTATATGCTACAATGTAGATGAATCTTGAAAACATTATGCTAAGTGAAAGAAGCCAGTCATATAGGACCACATATTGCATGATTTTATTTATATGAAATGTCCAGAACATGCAAACCTATTGAGACAAAAAGATTAATGGTTGCCTAAGGCTAGAGGGAATGGGAGGATTTGGAGGTGACAGATAGAAGGTATGAGTTGGGAGTGGAGGGGTAAAGAAAATGTTCTATTAAAGTGATGATGATTGCACAACTCTGAATATACTAAAAACCACTGAATCTACACTTTAAAGAGGGAAACTGTATAGCATGTAGAAGGAGGCTCTTTCCATTCGTATTGCCATTTCCAGAGAGGATACAATAGATTGTGGCAATCCAATGTTTCTTCCAAGAATAACTATAAATACCAAATATATACTTATATTGAAATCATCTGTTTGAAAGCACTAGAAAGCTTTTAGGGGTTAAGATTCGGGAAAGAACTTTGAGGATTTAAGCTAACATATGCAGCAACTTTTTTTTTTTAAAGATTTTTATTGGGGAATTGGGGGTATGGGAACAATGCTGGGGAATTGGGGGAAGGGGAACAGACAAGTTGCTGTCCTTTTGTTCTTCAGTCTAGTTGTGGAGGACGTTGCTTCACTGGCCC
>NW_017732579.1:57779-61340 GCF_001890085.2 Hipposideros armiger | reverse complement strand
GACAGCAACTTGTCTGTTCCCCTTCCCCCAATTCCCCAGCGCTGTTCCCCTTCCCCAATTCCCCAATAAAATCTTTAAAAAAAAATAAAAAAGGAAGACAAGACAAGCAAATGAAAAATATACAAACTGAAGCACAGAGATTTATTTTAAAGAAAATAAACACAAGAGCATGTGACATTTGTCATATATGACACAGTGAAAATAAAATATTAAAGTTTGAGAAGATAAAAGGGAGAATGTGGGGTAGAAGCAATATTTTAAGAGGTAATAGCAAACAACATCAACCCAAACATTCAAGAAGCTTCTCAAATCCTACTTTACAAAACTACAAATCTTAACTATACAAAACAGTAACAATAATATCTTGTAAAGTTTAAAATATATGTAGAATTTAAATGTATGAAAGTAATAATGCCAACATGAGTGGCAGCAAACAGACTTAAGATTCTTTAGTATCCTAGAATTATTAAGGTGATAAAACAATGATTTAAGTATAGATATTGTAACACCTAGGGTAACAAATAAAAGAATGTTAACAAACAAGTTAAAATAGAAAAATATTTAAATTTGAGTTATCTAAAAGAAGAAAGGAGTAAAAAAATAATATTAACCAAATGGCTCAAATATAAAACTAATAATGAAGTGTTATGTACAAATTCAACTATATCAGTAATTACATTAAACGTAAATGGACTAAAATTCAAGTTCAAAACAAAGATTGGGGGGCCGGCCGAGTGGCTCAGCTGGTTAAGAGCTCGCTTGGGAGCGCCAGCTCTGAGCAGCAGTGCTGTAGTTCGGATCCCACATTGAGGGCCAATGACGCTTGCCCTTTACAGCTAAGATGATGAACAACAGCTCAACCTGGAGCTGGGCTGCTGTGAGTTGCCGGCGACAGCGTAGGCTGCAGCAGGACTGCAGTGGGCTACTGTGAGCAATGTGAGTGGCTGGCAGCCAGCGTGAGCGGCTGGCAGCCGGAGTGAGCTGCTGGGAGCCACAGTGAGTGGCCGACCAATGACCGGCGACCAATTGCCTCCTCACCCGGGAAGAGCACAATGATCATACCAACATGGGCCAGTGAAGCGACATCCTCCACAACTAGACTGAAAAACAAAAATAGCAATTTGTCTACCTGTCTGATCCCCTTCCCCCGATTCCCCAACGCTGTTCCCTTCCCCCCAATTCCTCAATAAAATCTTTATAAAAAAAAACAAAAAACAAAGATTGGGGCTTATAGGTAAAAAAAAAAAAAAAGGATTTAGTGCACTTTACCCTATTCCTCCTAATTACCTATAAAAATCTAGAAAAATACATAAAACATCGAGCCACCATTTTCCATTTCAGTAATTCTGTATCCTGCTGTTAAACCTATCTCAATTCCCTCAGTTAAACCTCTCTCAAGAGCACACTTTCCTGATAGTGAAAGTAATTTTAGCATCTTTTAGAACCTTGATAGCCTGAAAAATTTTGAAATCATCATCTTGTTCCTTTTTGCTGAGTAATTCTTTCCCTCAATCTATCTCTTAACGCTCATATTTTACTATAAGCAGGGAGAAAAAAATTAGAGTACATCTTCAACCCTTTGCTTGGAAATCTCAGAGAAATAACCAAGTTCATCATTAACAAATCTCTTTTCCACATAACTCTAGGACAAAATTCATCCGAGCTTTCTGCCCCTATATAACAGAGATGCCCTTTCCTCTAGTTTTTTTTTTTACTGTGCTCCTAACTTCCTTCTGAGTCCTTTAGTAGAATCGTTAACATGCATATTTCTATCACCAGTCTGTTCAAGGAATTTTAGGCTCTTGCTATCATGCTCTTCAAATTTCTTAAAGTTTCTACCCATTACCAAATCCCAAAGCTACTTCCACATCTTTAGGTATTTGTTATAGCATCACCTTACATCCAGGTTTCCCATTGCTGCTATATCAAATAACCACAAACCTAAAATGACACAAATTTATTTCCTTACAGATCTGGAAATCAAAATTTCAAAATGGGGGCTGGTCGAGTGGCGCATTAGTTAAGAGTTGGCTTGGGAGGCCAGCTCTGAGCAGCAGGACCCGGGTTCAGATCCCACATGAGGGCCAGTGATGCTGCGCCTTCTAAAGCTAAGATGGTGAACAACAGCTTGACCTGGAGCTGGGCTGCTGTGAGTTGCTGGCTACAGCTTAGGCTGCATTGGGGCTGGCCGGCTGCTGACGTGAGCTTTCGTGAGCCGCTGTGAGCAGCCATCCAATGGCAGGCAAGTGACTGCCTCACACAGGAAGAGTGCAATGATAATATCAACATGGGCCAGTGAAGCGACATCCTCCACAATGAGACTGAAGAACAAAAGGACAGCAACTTGTCTGTTCCCCTTCCCCCAATTCCCCAGNGCTGGCTGCTGGCTACATACGGTAGCCCATGGCAACCCACTGCCACAGGGTATTCAGCCTACGCCGTCGCCGGAGACTCACAGCAGCCCAGCTCCAGGTTGAGCTGTTGTTCAGCATTTTAGCTGTGGAGGGCAGTGTCACTGCCCTTCAGATGTGGGATCCGAACCGGGGCCCTCTGGCGTCCCAAACCAGTTCTTAACCATCGTGCCACTTGGCCGGCCCATGCAGCAACTTTTACACTGAGAGTTTTTACCAAGTCTGGGTGTGGGCAAAAGGTGAGAATTCAGTTTTGAACCACTAAGTTGAGTGAGAAGCTCAAACATACTGGTTTCTCAATCAACTTACCGGTTCAAAACTGAATTCTCACCTTTTGCCCACACCCAGACTTGGTAAAAACTCTCAGTGTAAAAGTCGCTGAATATCTTAGCTTACATCCTCAAAGTTCTCTCCCTTCAGGGCATTGGCCTAATTCTAGAGCACTATAGGCTAGCTAAGAATTTAAGCAGATAGTCTCTGAAAAGCAAACAAAAAAAAGTTTAGTTGTCTGATAACAGATCGAGTTAGGCATCTACCAGGGGAGTCCACAGAGGACAACCTGGCCTCTCAGCAGCAAATCCTGGATGGCCAGGGTGAACCAGAGGTAGGCTGAGTCTTATTAGGGCTTTGGCCCAGTCTTGATTCAACATAACACAGCACCCCATTCGATAAAGGTATTCATCTTCATTGTATCTGCTAACAAAGGAAAAGACGAATCCTCTGTTGAGAGAGATACTATCATCCAGATCCTTTAGAATGCTTGACATACTGTTTACCACAATAAAAACAAACAAACAAAAAATCCCAAAAGACAGCCAAATATCCAAAACCAAAGGAAAAAAAAATTCAACATAAACATTCCTAAAGAGAATTGGAGTTAGATAAAAAGATGGAGAATTTCATTAGATAATTAAATTCTATAGTAAACAATCAAATGAAATTTAAAAACCTAAAAATTCAATATCTAAAATTAAGAACAGAGATAGATTTAACAGCAGAATACAGAATTATTAAAATGGAAGACAAGCGGGCCGGCCAAGTGGCGCGTTGGTTAAGAACTGGCTTGAGATGCCAGAGGGCCCCAGTTCGGATCCCACATATGAGGGCCAGTGACACTGCCCTCTACAGCTAAGATGCTGAACAACAGCTC
>NW_017732579.1:52197-54765 GCF_001890085.2 Hipposideros armiger | reverse complement strand
TGTAGAGGGCAGTGTCACTGGCCCTCATATGTGGGATCCGAACCGGGGCCTTCTGGCATCTCAAGCCAGTTCTTAACCAACGCGTCACTCGGCTGGCCCCTCCCCAATAAAATCTTTTTAAAAAAATTTCAAAATGGGTCTTACTGGCTTAAAATCAAGGCATTGGCAAGGCTCCATTCTTACCAGAGGCTCTAAGGGAGAATCCACTTCCATGCCTTATCCAACTTTAAGAAGCTCCTGTCCACTTCCTCTAACTCCAAATGCAGCAGAGGAGCATCTTCAAATCTCTCCCTGATTCTGCCTCCCTTTTTCACTTCTGAGGACCCTTGCTAGAAAAGGCTATAACCCAGAAACACCAACAAACACAAACACAAAAAGCTCAAGAAAATATGCTCTCTCTAGCTAAAAGACCAGGAAGGGGCAACCTATTGTAGAAATGAAAAAACCTTTAACAAAGCATGCTCAAGCCAGGAAAAAAAAAAGATTAAAAGCAAACAGACAGACAGACAGACAAAACTTTGGGCCTGATGCCACATGCATCAGATCCAGTGGATAGCCTAGAATCCCACCCTTGCCTGGCTGAACAGTGGTGCTCCTTCACACTCCAATGGACAGTATGGGAAAAAACAAAATTGGAGCTGGTACTTTCATCCATACATAGTAATAATAAAAGGAAAAAATAAATCAATATCCTCATAAATATGATATAAAAATCCTTAACAAAATATTAACAATACAAATAAAAAGTATATGCCATGACCAAGTGAAATTTATTCAAATGTTGCAAGTCTTGTTCAATATTTGATAATCAATCAATGTAATCTACCATAGCAATAGGCTAAAGAATTAAAATTACATGACTGTGTCAATTGATGCAGAATAAGCTTCTGACAAAATTCAACACCTGTTCATGATAAAACCTCAAAACTTTCCTTCACAACATAGCCCTTGGACAAGCAGCATTGACATCACATGGGAATCCCAGCCCTACTAAGTCAGAATCCAAAGTCATGTGCAAACGTGAGAGGCACTGCTTTATAAGACAATAGAAAACCAGTCAGCCCACTTCTAAAAAGATTGTTGAAGTCCCTGTTTTGTCTCCATCCATCCAAAGATCTATCAAAAATTTTCTAAAACATCAAGAAGTAGGAAATCTTCACTATAGATGAAAGAAATTACTTGTCAATACAAACCATTTGTCTTATTTCTATTATTGCTGTCTTTCAGGACAATCAGAGGCAAATTTACAGTTCAAAGTTCATAACTATGTGAAACCACACAACTCATATATCTATAATCCAAGTTCGACTTAGACTTTATAGCCTCTTCTTTATTTTCTCTGATCTTAGTTTTTATTTATTTATTGTTGCCTTACAACTGATTTCAATACCATCCCCCCCCCCCGCATTAGCCTCTAACCCTATTAGTTATGAGGGAGTGTCTCGGTATGACTGAGGCACGTAATCTCTCTGAGGGAGTGTCTTGGTATGACCGAGGCCGGTAAAGCTCTCTCTGGGGGGTGTCTCAGGTGACTGGGACCTATTGGAATGATAATAGTTATCTCCCCTGAGAGGACACAGTAACAAGTGTTCTGGGGCTATGTGGCGGATGTGTGAAGGCATAGCATTTGTTGGAACACAATGGGATATGTTAATAGAAAAAGGCTTTAAGGCACACAAATCTTATATGGATGCTAATTGACAGCAGTTTTACTTCCTTGAAAATTCTCAATAAAAGCCATGCGCTGACCCGATTCGGGGCTCAGTCTTCTCTGGCTGAGTCCCTTGGTCTCATTCTTATCTTACTTTTGTCTCTTTGACTTTATTCAATCTGTGTCGCCCCTCTCGAGACCCATTTGCCCTTGCCACGCAGGACGTGACATCTGGCGCCCAACCTTGGGGCTTCTCGAAGAAGGGAAGGAAGACTTTGAATCTTGGTGAATTTCACGGTGTAGACCCCAGGACAGGCCGGCACTCTACTTGGTAAGGAGTAGGGAAAAGTCCTGAGGAATTGTACCGGGGTATCCGGAGAATAACCTAACAAACTTTGTGTGAAAGAGTGTGAATGTGTGAATGATTGATTATAGTTTCAAGACTTTTAGTCGCGAAACTTGAATGAGCTCCAATCTGTGGTTCCGTAATCTATCGTAAGGCATAACGGCGACTGGGCATTTGTCTTCAGACACTTGTTCACCAGTTCGGGGATTTATACCGAAGCGCCTTAGCCAAGACAGACTTAGTCCCACGAGGGACGTGGCCAGACGAGCATCTGAGTGAATAATTGAGTGAAAGTTCTATTTTCTCTTCTAAAAACTAACATGGGAAATTCTGAGAGTCGATATAGACCGTATATTTGCCTCCTTAAGCAGCTTTCTAAGAAGGGAGGAGTAAAAGTCTCAGAGAAAAAATTAAAGGAACTTTTAAAAGTTATTGAGACCCATTGTACTTGGTTTCCAGATTTAGGAACTATAGATTTAGATCAGTGGGATGTAGTAGGTAAAGATCTTTCAGAAAAACAACTTAAGGGAGAGGAGATACCAGCTACAATTTGGGAAACTTGGAGACAGTT
>NW_017732579.1:25760-48559 GCF_001890085.2 Hipposideros armiger | reverse complement strand
CACTGGCCCTCATATGTGGGATCTGAACCGGGGCCCTCTGGCGTCCCAAGCGAGTTCTTAACCATCGCGCCACTCGGCCGGCCCCTTATTTACCTGTCTTAATTCCTCAATTCTTAACTATCCCCAAGATCAAATTATGATTTTAAGACGTAGAAAAGGATTGTGGATTCCTGTTCAAACCTCTAGGGTTTGGGAAGGCTCTCCAACAATTCATATTGTTCTTCAAATACTTCATAAAATTTTACATTGAACTAAAAGATTTATTGGCCTTTTAATAGCAGCAATTTTAGGAATTATAGCAATCACAACCACTGCTGCCGTCTCTGAAGTAGCTCTCCATCAGACAGTTCAAACTACTCAATTTGTACAACAATGGCATAAAAATGCTAGTAAAACTTGGAACCAACAATTGAAAATTGATCAAGAAATTAGTGTTCGTTTAGCTGATTTGGAAACCACTGTGGTTTATTTGGGAAACCAATTAGAAAGTCTCCGTACTATTATTACTTTAAAATGTGATTAGAATATTTCCACCTATTGTGTAACTCCTTTTTCTTATAATCAGACACGTACCCCCTGGTCAGAGGTAGGAGCTCATCTTTTGGGTCATATGCCCAGCCTCCCTGTGAATATCCAGCAATTACAGCAAGAAGTAGACCAAATGTCATCTGCTAATCTTCAGCTCCTCCCTGGAGAGGATGCCCTATCAGTGGCTGCGGCTGCGGAAGGATTATCTACTCTAAATCCACTCAATTGGATAAAAAACCTCGGTGGAGGTTTTGCTGGTGCTTTTGCATTTCTAATCATTATTTTATTTCTGTTTTGTTTAGTGCACTGGTGTGGCCAACAAACCCTCCGGTGGGCCATAGATAAAGAAACTGCAAAATCCATGTTTCTCCTTCTACATAAACAGAAAGGGGGAGATGTTGCCTTACAACTGATTCCAATACCACCCCCACCCCCTGCATTAGCCTCTAACCCTATTAGTTATGAGGGAGTGTCTTGGTATGACTGAGGCACGTAATCTCTCTGAGGGAGTGTCTTGGTATGACAGAGGCCGGTAAAGCTCTCTCTGGGGGGTGTCTCAGGTGACTGGGACCTATTGGAATGATAATAGTTATCTCCCCTGAGAGGACACAGTAACAAGTGTTCTGGGGCTATGTGGCAGATGTGTAAAGGCACAGCATTTGTTGGAACACAATGGGATATGTTAATAGAAAAAGGCCTTAAGGCACACAAATCTTATACGGATGCTAATTGACAGCAGTTTTACTTCCTTGAAAATTCTCAATAAAAGCCATGCGCTGACCCGATTCGGGGCTCAGTCTTTTCTGGCTGAGTCCCTTGGTCTCGCTCTTATCTTACTTTTGTCTCTTTGACTTTATTCAATCTGTGTCGCTCCTTCCTCTTGAGACCCATTTGCCCTTGCCACGCAGGACGTGACAATTTATACTATATGGGTTTTATTTATACTATATAGGTCCATCTTACTAAATGGGTTATTAGATGCTTTGTAAAACTCACTAGAAAATAAAAGAAAGCAACAAAAAATATGTAAATAAATAAGAACTCACCAGGGACTTGGTCATTTCCAGTTCTTCAGAGAAAGAGGCAGAGATCTGAGAAAACAGGTGGACAGAGGGACACATGAAAGAAGGAAGTATGCCAATGTCACACATGAAAACATACATCATTTACTGTCCATGTACCTGACCCAAAAACTTATTTCTAGAACTATATCATAAAAAATCATCCTGTATTGCACAAAGATTTAAATGCAGGAGCTTTACCACAGGATGGCTAACAGCAACAAGTTAGAAACATCTTGATACCAAATAATTGTGGACTGCTTAAATATTTTATAAAACATCCAAAGGACATGTTATGTAAAATTAAACTACTATATAACATGTTAAAATGTTACATAAAAATAAAAATGTATCAAACTGTATGATTCCATTTTCACCGAACAATGTGTGTACATATACATGCACACATATACACATACATGAATGTATTCGTGTACATAGAGAAATTTACCTGGAAGGAAAACACTAAAAAATTAACAGATATAATATTTGAGTAATGGTAAAATTATAGGTAATATTTACCTTTACATTCTTATTTGCTAGTAAAAAACAAGTCACTGCTTTTTAAAAATATGATTTTGCTCTGAGCTTCTGTGACCATCCAATTGCAAGTAGTGAGAACATCCACAAGCAAGACAAAAATGGAAGCTTTCTAACTTTTTTACTGTTCTCCTTTGCTTACAGTTTTATTTCCTTACAATTCTTAAAAGGAACTTTAAATGGAAACTTTCTTTTGGCTACAATGTAGTAAGTGAATTTGGTTCTAGTTAATAACAAACCTTAAGACCCCAGCCAAGTCACTTACTGACAGAGGCCATTCTTCTCCAACTTTTAATGACAATTTTCTAACATAAAGAGTTGAATGAGAAATATGGTGGACAACATGGACTAGTAACAAACTACCAACTCTGTAGAAGAGCCCCTTGATCTCATCGGGCTCAGCCTGGGTGAGCAAATTTATGAAAATTTGTGGAAATGAGAAATGACAGAGAGCTTTGAGGTAGATTAAATGCTTATGATCAACATTTAAATATAATATTGGGAGATGTGGAAGCAACTGTGACTACTGTAGAAATTGATGAAGAAACATATGAAGAGGTGTACGAGTCAACAAAACAGAATATTCTGATGCTCTTTGTCCAGGGAGATGATTGCCCCTCAGCTGAGAGTTGGCTGAAACAAAGAATTTATCCTGTATGGCAAATAGGAGGCTTTGTATGATTGCCTCTTTAAATGTAGAAGATATATATTTTTTAAAAACCTGAGTAAATTTTGATACTAAGAAATGACCAAGGATTCTTCCACTCCTGAAATGAGCTGATACACAGATAGATTACTTAAAAGTTCTTAAGCTAAATGGCATTTTTATTTTCCTCCAACCCTTCCAATAAATGTGATCACCAAGATGCAACACTCTTTTTTAGAAGCTGATTTGCTCCATTGTTTTTTCAGACAATTTCCGTTTTAAATTTTAAATTAAATTTGATGTTTTCTTTTTTGATTAAAAAAGAATTAAATAATTAGTACAAGAAACACATATGTACCCTCCACTTAGTTTTAAAAATCAGTATTTTGCAGTATTTGCTAAATCTTTCTGTGCACAATATAAATTCATAGACTTTCCTTTTGCTGAACAACTTAAAAATTGTAGATGTCATGACACTTCAAACCTAAATACATTACATAAATCTTCTAAAAAAGACCATTATCTTATCTGGGAATATTAATAGTAATTCTATATCATTTTAATATTCAGCTCATATTCAAAATTCCCCAATTACCTCAAAATGCCTTTTTCTTGCTGTTTTATTTGGAAGCAGGTTACAATCATGGCTCACACATTGACCACTGTGTCCCTTTTACCCTGCAACTATCCTCACCAATATTTTTTCATGACAAACTTTTAACATTTATTTTTGCTTTGTACTTCTATATTAAAAGTATTCCTAGTAAGTACACCTTTCTAATATAAACAACATTTTGGTTATTTGTTAATTTTTTAATTGTGGTATGACATATAAAGTACATGAATATTAGGTAAATAGCATTCCCCCCTATTTCCCACACCTGTGCATCTGCCATGCAGGTCAAGATAGAAACATTTCTAGGACCTTTTGGAAAGTTTTAAGGAATCAAATCATTATTTTTTAAACTTGTAAAAAAAGCAAATGAATCAAGCATTTCAGTTAGCAGAGATGGACAAGGTCCTTGGTAAATATCACGGGAAGGAATTCCAAGATGTACCAAAATATTAACATGCAAATAAAGCCAAGCAAGCCAAGGATTTATTAAAAGAAAGAAAATAGCACAGTGCACTCTAAAGGTGGCAAGAGTGGGCAGGCCAGGAAAAAAGGCAACAGCACTGAAGAACAAAGAAATTTAGGACTGTATATTTGAATGAGGGGGCAAAATATTCAGGGGTGGTGTTGCAGGTGTTCCCAGGGGGTGGGTCTTTGCTGACCACTCTTCCCCGTCAGGAGGTGAGATTCCCATGTGTGGACTGCCATTGTGACACAGGGGGTGGAAAATGTTTCCCTGCCTTCAATGCTAATAGTGTTATAATCTATGAAAAATAGCTGTAGCTGCAACTTTTCTTAGGGATTTTTCTCATCTCCCTTTTTCTTTATTTTACACACTTTCTCCTTCCTTTCCTGTCCCCATCTCCCTGTGGCCCTGTTCTTTCTGCCTTTGGTAACATTTCTGCTGCCTTTCCCATATTGCTATACCTTATGGTAACCAAACATTTCATGAAGGAGTTTCTCTTTTTCTCTTTATAGAATTCCAGCTAATAAATAAAAGAATGGTAGAAATGGGAATGTCCATTTTGCAACCCTAATGAAATAGTGGATCTAGGAAACAATCATCAATGGCTGCTTTTTGCAGTCACAAAATGCAGCCCATTTTCTCGGCACATCAAATATTTAATATTTAAGATTATCAGAGTTTGGATTAAGGAAAGGTTTCATTTATCAAAATGTCACTATAACAAAAAGATGGGAGATTTCTAGTTTTCTCAAACCCATCTTCAGAGAGTCCAGAATTCAGGCTTATTTTATGTCAATGGAGGTGAGCATGGGTAGAGCAAGAGATGGGATCCAAGGAAGAGGGGGAATCTCAAAACCTGGTTTCCCAGTCCCTCAGATCAGAAGAACTCTCAGAAGATTTCTTCTGATCTGAGGGACTGGCAAATTCAAGAATCATAAGAATCATAAATTCTTAATATGACTCAACTGGATATTTGAGTGGTTTTAGTAATATAGTACTTTGGAAAAGTTCCTTTCTTTTAGAAAAAGGATCTAACAATATTATCTCTTACATACATTTTAATATGAAAATACTTCATTATTTTGAATACAAATAATTGACAAGGTACACGCCCTTTGGGAACAACCTAGTTCAAGTGGCAAATCTGTTATGTCAAATAGACACCCTTCAGGAAAGAGTGTCTTTCCTATTACCATCTCTATAGTAATAGGACTAATAGTAGCCTATTGATTGAGTGGAAGAAGACATTATACAATGTCAGCCGGCTTGTTACAATTTCATTTGTTGTATGACCTGAACTTAACCTTTAAAACCTTTCTTCTGTGAATATAAACCCAACAGCAGGACACAGGTTTTGTACAGCCCTTACAGGGATGGCTTTTTTCAAGTCCCAGAATACAGTAAATGTATTTGTTTACAGGTTGACTCCTTTATGAGAATTTGTTTAGGAGACCTTTCACTACTTTATTCATTTACAGACCAAATCACATTCCATTTTGTTGTTGAAGGGTTTTGATCCAGGAAACCATTTTATTTTCTTTCCCCCATCACTTAAGAGAACATTACTGTACATGTGGGATTAATGCTGACTGGTGTGCAGTAAATTAATTCTTTTAACATGTTTAGGTTTTTTTCAGGTAATTATTCACAGAGCATTCACTATATTTAGCTCTTGGGGTGGACATAAAGACCTTCTGTACCTTTTAAACAAAGATTGTATTTCAAAAGCAAATTTCTGTTTAAACATGTTGATGTAAAAAGCTCCCTTTTTTCAGTAAACATGACTTAGATTGAAAGAACAATTTATTCGTTGTTTTCAATCACTATGTAATTTTTGCTTTTCCTGCATCTTTGTCTTGCTTTTAAAAGCAGTAAGATGTCATTAACACTGCATTTTTTGGTCAGTCTTTTCTAATGGTTGAAAAGAACTTATTTGCTTTGCCCTAAAGTAGAAAGCATATGAGTAAAACAGCACACAGAAAGCTGTCTGTGTCACTGTAGTTTATTGAATTAAAAATAGTAAGATTGTGCCAGTTGTTTCTGTATGTATTTATTTTCTCGGTCAGGGATATTTTTAAGCTTGCATTTTGTTAAGGGAGTTTAATCTAATACATTTCATTTATATGAAATAGTATTCATTTTATTTTATTAATGTATACATCTATGTACTTAAGACTATATAATACAGTTAGTGTTTTATAGGAACTGGGGTTTTCTCTTTTAAGGCCATTGAAATAAATGATTTTTAAGTTTGATAGTATGATATTTAAAGTGTTAGATTTGAAATTCACAAATCCTATTGATACATAATAAAAAAAGTTATAATGTAAATCACTAACATGAACACCACTTAGCATTACCCCGTACTTGAATTTCAAACTTATTTTCTAATCAACGTTAAACTGGGTCCTATAGACTGAATAAGGAAGGGGAGCTGAAATCACTATCATTAAACATCAATGTGTTTACATTTCTGATGTTCTGGTATCACTAAAAAAGAATGGAGTGTGTTGGTAGCATTGTATAAAAATTCTCCTCGGGGAAGATTTAAATTGCTTATGATCTCAGATGAGGACATATCTTGTATCATTTATTTTGGTTGTTACAAGGCGGGGAATATATTCTCAACAGGTTTCCGCGGCAGCATATCCTTTTCAAACTATTATGGGCCAAATAGAACTACAGAAGGATTCAATCAGCAATGTTTATTGAACACTCATGTGAATCGAAAGTAAAACTTTGTTTTATAATCAAAATGTCATGCTTATTTTAAAAGACAAAATCAATAACCATTAAACAGTTTTTTAAATATTTTTTTCTAAAAGGCACTGTTTCAGGAAACTTGCATTAAAAAAACTTTCTAACACCATTAATATTGTAGAGTAGGAAATCAGATCTCTTAATGTCAAACAGGTTTACCTAGAATATATGTGTATTAATAATAAATAAAGGTTATGGAAACTATGCCTGTTGATACAAAGAACCTACAATGAATTTCAGTAATATTTAAATGTCCAGCTCCAAGTCCAGTCACCGTTTTCAATCTAGTTGCTGGGCACAGCCCACAATCCCATGTGGGAGTCAAACCAGCAACTTTCTTGTTAAAGAGTACATGCTCTAACCAACTGAGCCATCTGGCCACCCACTGGCAGCTCAGCTCAAGTCGTTGTCTTCAATCTAGTTGCGGAGGGCACAGCTCACTGGCCCGTGTCAGAATCGAACTGGCAACCCTGTTGCTCAGAGCTCATGCTCTAACCAAGACACCAGGCCGCCCCCAAGTGGTCAATTTTTAGGCTCATTCCTGCTAACTTACAAGCTCGCTCATGTTAACTCTTTCCCTGTCTCATCCTGCTAGCTCACAAGCCCACTCCTGTTAACTCTTTACTTGTCTCATCAATCTCTATGTGCTGTAAATGTTGTTAACTATCCTTTACCCACTGATGTAAAAAAAAGTATATGTCTCCCAATTTTACTTTTCTTCCAATCCCAAAAATTTCCCTGCTTTGTTTTCTCCCACCCACTTAATCTACCACCAATGGACTTCATGTAACCCTCCTTATGTCTCCTGCTTTGATTCTAATGTATAAAATAAGCTGCAAAACTCATTTTCCAGAGCATTTTCTTAATCCATTAAGATTGGCTTCCCAGCAATTGTCATCAGCTTGGCTCAAATAAACTCATTAAACTTCTCTAAAGGTTTGAACATTTTCTTACATTGACACTATGTAATTAAGCCTTCACAAAAACCCAAAAGGATGGGATTTGGAGAGCCTCCAAATTTATGAACACATAGAGATGTGAGGAGTGGTGCCTGCGGAGGACATAGAAGACCCATGCCCCTTCCCCAAACCTTGCTCTGTGCATCTCTTCCCTCTGGGTGCTCCTGAGTTATATCCTCTTATAATAAACCAGTGATCTAGTTAGTAAAATGCTTCTCTGAGTTTCATAAGCTGTTCTAGCAAATTAAATGAACTCTGAGGAAAGAGGATCATAGGAAACTTCAATATACAGCTGGTTGGTCAGAAGCAAAGGCAAGAGCCTGGGCTTCTTGCTGGTGTCTTACGGGTAGGGTGATCTGTGGGACCAAGCCCCTAACTTGTGGAATCTGATGCTATCTCTGAGTAGATAGTGTTGTAACAGTGACCCTATATCTTCTATTTTGATATTTAACCCTCTAGTGTAATTTGATTTAAGAGTGTAGTTTAAGGCCGGCCGAGTAGCAAGTTGGTTAAGAGTTGGCTTGGGACGCCAGCTCTCAGCAGCAGGGTCCCAGATCGGATCCCATATTGGGCCAGTGATGCTGCGCCCTCTACAGTTAAGATGGTGAACAACAGACATTTTTGATATTAAAAATAAGTAAATCTGCATGTACAATAAAATCTTAGAAATGTTAAACAAGCTCAATGCGAAGCATTTTTCAATTTGTCTTTAGAGGCTTCTAAAAATTAAATGATTCAAAGAGAGCCTTAACATCTCTTTCGTCTTTTTTGTCTGGCTGTGACAGTTATCAGGGAAATTTATCTTTAACATGGGACCCTCTAAAAAGTTCTCCAAAAGTTTCTTTATCGGAAACTCTTTTTCCTTTTTAATAAAATGGAGCAACTTAACCAAAATAATTTAAAACTCTAATGTCCATTAAGGAAAACCTTCAAGTCCACTTCAAGGACCCTCTCTTAAAAAGGGAATTCCAAACCTCTCAGTGACAATGGAATGCATTTTTTTTAAAGATTTTTATTGGGGAATTGAGGGGATGGGAACAGTGCTGGGGAATTGGGAGAAGGGGAACAGACAAGTTGCTGTCCTTTTGTTCTTCAATCTAGTTGTGGAGGATGTTGCTTCACTGGCCCAAGTTGGCACCATCATTGCGCTCTTCCCGGGTGAGGGAGATCAGTCACCGGCTTCTGCACGGCTGCTCACTGCAGCTGCTGGCCGCTCACGCTGGCAGCTGGCTACACACGGTAGCCCATGGCAACCCACTGCCACAGAGACTGCAGCTTATGCCGCCACCGGTGACTCACGGCAGCCCAGCTCCAGATTGAGCTGTTGTTCAGCATCTTAGCTGTAGAGGACAGTGTCACTGGCCCTCATATGTGGGATCCGAACCGGGGCCCTGTGGCATCCCAAGCGAGTTCTTAACCATCGCGCCACTCGGCCGGCCCTGGAATGCATTTTATTGATTGATATGCAGAAGTTTTGAAAAAAGAATAAATGACTTTAAAAATAGCTCTAAAGGGATCCTAAAAGAAACTTTGGCCATCTGAGCAGGTGCTTTAAAATTTACTTTTTCCCACCTGAAACTTGATATTTCAAAGAATTTAACAATTCCATGATAAAAAATTTGGCAAAATTAGAAACTAAAGATTCAAAGCTTGATAGGAATTTTTGTAAGTGCCTCTTCCCCTATGCTAAAATAAAACTACGTGCCTGACAACTGGGGTGAGGGGTGAGGGGAGTGGGAGTGGGGGTGTGGGGGTGGACAAATTAGGAAAATGCAGTTGGACAGGTAGTTCAACCAATGTCACTTAAGTTACAACCCAATTCTATGGGGAAATTGAGAACAATTGTCTTTATCTTACAAATCATTGCAAAACTAGAAATGCAGCTCTAGAAGCAGTTCAACGCCCACATACCTTTACTATTCCCAATTCCTAAAAATGAAGAAAAAAATGGGAAGTGAGGTTTTTTTGTTTGTTTGTTTTTTTCTTAAAGCACAAACTGCCACTGGCTCCAAGAACAAATACAAGTCTTAATTGTCTTGTCCACAAAAATTAATTAGAAAAAGCCTTAGCCATTTGAACCAACTTAACTTATTCCAACTGCTGAAATTTTAAAATGAAACTGTCAGGTCTCTGGTTCTATCTGTCTATATATGTGTATGTATATCTACCTCCAGAGGATATTGCTAGAATTGGTTTGTAAAAAGCTCTGTTTAATTGGCTTAAATGAATTAAGTTCTTATATAAAAATTCTTAAAATATAATAGAAACTAACACAAATGCTTTTTTAGGATCATATGATCTGGAAAAATATTTGATATTAAAGCTGGCTTGAGTTTAGTTTGGTTAAATAGACATGTCTTTAGAGTTACCCGCATGTATGCTTTTATTATATCTGGGTTTATTAGTCCAATAGATTCATGTTATCTCTGCTGCAAAATTCATCAGCAAGAAAAATAATTTGGTATGGTGAAATTTTCATAAGTAATCTAAACATAATTAAGAATAGTAAATTAAATAAATGTAAATAGGATAAAAAAGGCTTTTTAGGTGAAGCTTTAGCAATTACATGGTATATGCACTTAAATAGCTTCCCAAAATCTTTTGGTAACTTGAAACCTTAGAATTTTGCCAAATTAAGTCAAATGATTAGTCAAGTTAAATTCATTGAATAGCTAGATCATTTCCAAATAAGATAAAATACTGAAACATTAATCATGAAAAAAGTCTAAGTTTATCTACTTTTGACTTATTACAGAGAAGCTAAAAGATAAATTTGGACCTGTTAATGAATGTTTTCTGCTTTGTTGAGAATGCATGTTATTTTTTTTTTAGCTGAGCCTTCCTGCCATCTGTCAGCAGCTCACTGGCAGGCAGCTCAGCTCCGGCCGGGCATCGAACCACTGTTGCTAGCTCGCACTCTTGAGCATGCTCTTAACCAACTGAACCAATCGGTCGGCCCTTAGGAAGTATGTTTCTAAAAATTATAAAATACATTTGCCAGTAAAAGAATCTGTTTCTAGAATTTATGAAATATATTAATAATTCTGTCAATCTAAACAATACAGTCAAGTCCCCGACTTACGAACAAGCTCCATTCCGGGAAAACGTTCGTAAGTCGGATTTGTTCGTAAGTCCGACTTATTCGTAAGTCTGACAAAGTGAGTCTTACACACCTTTGACACAAATATTCTGCTCCACATCACCACTGCTTTTCCTCTTGCTTCCGGACATCCTGGGCTCTGATTGAGTACTGTACACTATTGCACTGTACAATAAGCACACAGTAGCACAACTGTAACAATGTCTGGCAGACATGTGAGCTACTTCTGTGACTTGTTCGCAACTCGAATGTTCCTAAGTCAGAGACTTACCGTATTAATTTCTTACTTTTTAGTTGTCATTAGAAAATACACTTTCCAAGGGTTTAAAATTCTAATTAATATGGAAGGAAACAATATAAGGTATAGAAATGCATGGTTAGAAAAAGTTTTTTTAATGTTTTGTCCTAAAATAAGTTGGTTATTTCTAAATGAGTAAAAAGAGACAAACTAAGAGGGACAAGGAAAGTGGTAGAAGGTTTGTGACAAGAATCTTGGGAAAGAAATATTATGTGTGATCAAGCTAGATAAGATTGAATGAATTTGTTAGAAGGGTTTTTTGTTTTTAAAAAGCTTAAATATGGAGCACTTCCAGCACCAGGCAGACGGTCATCATGAAGTTCAACCCCTTCATGACCTTGGACCACAGCAAAAACCACAAACCACTTCAATGCCCCCTTGCATGTGCTTTAGAGGATGGTCTCATCCCCACTCTCCAAGGAGCTGCAGCAGAAGTACAAGGTCCACACCATGCCCATATGCAAGGACAACGACATCCAGGTGGTTCGAGGGACACTACAAAGGTCAGCAAATCAGCAAGGTAGTCCAGGTTTACAGATAGAAGTATGTCATTTACATAGAACGGGTGCAGCATGAGGAGGTTAATGGCACAACTGTCCACGCAGGCATTCACCTGAGCAAGGTGGTTATCACCAGGCTAAAACTGGACAAAGATAGGAAAAAATATTATTGAACAAAGCCAAATCTTGACAAGCTGGAAAACAGAAAGGCAAATATAAGGAAGATTCTTACTGAGAAAATGCAAAAATAAATATAACCTGTTGTGCAACCATGGTTTAACTTTAGATCTTTAGCCTAGTGTGTATTCCTTTGAAACTTTTAAAGATATCTCTGGAATATTTCATTTCCTTTCTGTTTTATTGATATGTGGCTCTATAAATCTGTTTGCTGTTTTGATTAATTTTAATGAAAATTGGAAATGTTTTCTTAAAAAAAAACTTTAATATCAATAGTGTACTAAAACTTCACCTGCTAAAAGGACAAAGTTTTCTTGGACTATTGGTCTGCCCCTGACAAGATACTGTGAAAACTTTTCTGCCAAGAAAGCAAAATTCTGTGGTTTTCTCAAGATAATTTTCTGTTTTATGTCACCTTAATCAGGTCTCTCATTACTTAAGAAAATTAAATCTTCCCAATATTCCCAAGATCTTCCCAATCTTCTGTATTTGTCTTGGAAATCTTGTATCATTACTTTAGATAATTCAGTGTTGTTTCATAATAATTTTTAACCAACTGAGCTAACCGGTCACCCCTGTTTCATAATAATTTTTTATCCTATTTAGTCATGTGTCCAACCATTAAGCCTTCTTTATGTTTTGTCTGTATACATAGTATAAGTGTTCCAGAAATTGTGTAAAACTTGGAAGTCTGATATGTCCCAGCATAAGATGTTGTCTGTCATCAAAATTGAGGTTCACGCTAAAAGGCCTGAACCTGAGTATCAGGGAAATACCCTAGATGACTTTCATGCAAAGGCAGCAACAAAAAACTCTATAGATTGGGGCACATGTGGGTGAAGTCCATTCTGCTTCTGCAAAAATGGCCCCTCAGTGCCAGACTTTTTCCATCTTGATGCCCTTGTAACATGGCAACAGTCTGCTCTTAAATCAGAGAAACTAGTATGGGTAAACAATGGCTGTAAATTAAACACAGAGTCTTTGTTTTCCAGGCACTCTAGCAAACCCCCTTTTTTTTTTTAATTGGAGAATTGGGGGAGGGGAACAGCGTTGGGGAATCGGGGAAGGGGAATAGACAAGTTGCTGTCCTTTTGTTCTTCAGTCTAGTTGTGGATGACGTTGCTTCACTGGCCCATGTTGGTATTATCATTGCACTCTTCCTGGGTGAGACAGATTGGTCACCAGGTCTTGGACGGCCACTCACAGTGGCTCTTGGCAGCTCACGCCGGCTGCCAGCCACTCACGGTAGATTTTACAGTAGCCCACTGCAGCTCTACTGCAGCCTACGCCATTGCCGGCAACTCACGGCAGCCCAGTGCCAGGTTGAGCTGTTGTTCACCATCTTAGCTATAGAGGGTGCAGCATCACTGGCCCTAATGTGGGATCCAAACCGGGGTCCTGCTGCTGAGAGCTGGCGTCCCAAGCCAACTCTTAACCAATGCGCCACTCAGCCGGCCCGGCAAACCCCGTTTTTTAGTTTTTGCATTCCTTCATCCACCATAGTGCATTTAAGCTGGACTTCATTCAACTGCCAATCAGTATGGGTTATCAATATGTTCTTCTTATTGTATGTATGTTTCGCAGATGGGCTGAAGCCTCCCCCTACCACAGATTGATACCCTCACGGTGGTAACAAAACTGTTAGAAAATGTATTTCCCACTTGGGGTATACCTTCCACAATATCTAGTGTTCAAGGCACACACTTCACTGAGAAAATTGTATAAGACTTGACAGAAAGTCCTGCAGACATCTTGGAATTATCATTGACCTTATCATCCTCAATCATCAGGCAAGGTTGAAAACTAAGAGTAAAATTGGATTCAAGCAGAACAATTTTAATTATATAGGAATGAATGAACTGATGAGGATGATTACAATCTTTATGACTTTTTTGTTTGAAACATTGCTGATTCTTTAATTTTTCCCCCCAAGTAAAAGGAAACCTTTCCTCTTCAGCTAACTATGACTAACAGCAATTTGGTGAATTATCTTTGTAAGCAGAATTGAAATATTTTTTTCCCTATTTGATCCCTCCAGAATTCAGAAACTGGTAGCGAGCATTCTATTTTTCACCACAATATTGTTATTTGCTTAATTTCATTAAGAATCTGTTCTAGGGCTGGCCGAGTGGCTCAGTTGGTTAAGAGCTTGCTCAAGAGTGCGAACTCTAAGCAACAGTGGTTCGATGTCTGGCCAGAGCTGAGCTGCCAACAGGTGGCAGAATGGCTCAGCTAAAAAAAAAAAAAAAAGAATCTGTTCTCCCTCTAACAGGACACATTGGAATCTGATTATATTACCAACGCTTTGACTGGAATGTCAGATTTGAGAAACATGAATAGATTCAGATATGACCAGACAGCTTTAAGGAATTAAGGTTGACATAAAAGTCAATAAAACCCTTGGAAATACTGGCCTGGTACCTTGCTTACAGGGTTCCTAGCAGCCTTAGCTGGTAAGTAAGGAAGGTCACTTCCTGGCAGGTGTAGGAACATCAAGAAGACAGGATTCACCCAAATCTATAGGCATTACATGTAAAGTCTAATGGCAAGTCCTTGCTTTGGCTTTTCTGACTTTGAGAGGCCTTTTAAAGTTTATTCTGAAGATTCCTTATGAAAAATCCAGCAAAGCAGATTTAAAAGGGTCTATATGATCAATTGCTATTCTTGTTGTATTTGTACAAATAACTACCAAGTTTATTGAAATTAGACTTATTTTGCAAACAAATAAGTTTTATTTTGACTATATTTGGGGGAAAAGGGAAATTTTAAAGATAAATTCATGCTTCAGGAATACACCCTTGTGGAAATTATATTCTAGTGCTGTTCATTAGCTTTTGAGGTTTTGTACCTATCTGTAAACTGGACTGGATTATGAATCTTCAAGTCTCCTCCAACATCTGGCTATGACTCACATTTCCAATAATTCTCCTACCCTTGTCATTTGCAATCATTGAGAACTAAAACTGCCCTTTTCCAAAGGCATGCAAGTTACAGTTGGACAACTTGATATAAACTTTAGAGAAATCACAACAGCTCATATATGGACAATCTTTATCCCTGCTACAAAAAGATCACCACAGACATTTAAACTGCAAATCAGCGGGATCTATCAGATTGCCAGCCTTCACTCCATCTGAAGATGCTTCAAGCCAGAAATTATAACTCTTCTTGACTAGCTACCTTCAGAACTCAGAAATTGGGATTACAGTTGGCTTCAATCATTAGCCACTGTTTTTCTTTGGTTTCCATAGAGATTCCTTTTATTAAATACCTGATTGTTTGTAGCATAGGCCTGACTGTAGGAGCCACTTGTATCATCATCTCCTGAAATGAAGACAATTGCTTAATTGAACAGACCTATTCTCAAGGGTGATTTCTAAAACTGATATATAATATCTTAAATGGTCCTTTTCTAATGCTTCAACCTCAAAACTGGCACAAATATTGTCCTGACTATAAACTCATATATGGCAAGAATGTCTCTAGCCCATATCCCCATTGAGGGACATGATGAGTCCAAGAAAGGCATTGCCACCTTGGCATTGAGAAACATTAAAACATTTTGTGTGATCTATGTTTCTGAAATAAAAATCCTGATTAAAGGGGGGAAAATAAGGAACAGAGTGAAGAAATAAAATGGAGTCATTATAGTTAAGCTGCCAAATTACTAAAGTCAAGTTGGTTTGGGTATGAGGAAACAATACTGTTCTTGTTTAACTAGCCTGAGAACTTAAAACTTTTGAACTTTCCAATCTTGCATCAATACCAGGATATACATCAAACCTCCAGTTACCCCTCTGATTACACTTTAAAAGACTAAGAAAAAAATGTTTATGTACCTAGACCACCTGGCATCCAGTATCCAAACCACTGGCCATCTAGAGGATTATCATCTCGAACAAATCCAGAAGCTAAGCATGGTAGACTGATTCTTCACCAGAATGCACTTTTTACTATAAAACAACTCTCAGCTTTTTTTTTTTTTTGAACACTCTGGGTTTTGCCTAGTTGTGATTCTGGTTTGCAAATTCTAAGACCATTAAATAAATCTTTATCATTTCTTTTTAGCCAAAGTCTCCTAAATCATTTACACTGGGTGGACATGTCTTATAGATGCTAATAAAAAACATTAGGTTAATTAAGAGAATAGGAAGAGGCTGAGGGGAGACTCAAGAGACTATTTCAAACAGGTAGATTTTTTTAATTTATCAAGAAATAAACTGAATAAAGCAAATATTGATAGAGAGAAAACAAAGAAGAAACAATAGGGAGAATCCAGGACTCATCCCTGCAGGGTGGAACTCCTTAGATGGTTATTAAGAAATGGGATGAATAACATCAATAGAGTTAAAACATAGGTTTTCATACAGTGCTACCTAAGGTTGGGTAGGCCAAAGGAGCCCCCTACTAGGCCCCAACTTTAAAGGCACCAAAGAAGTTCACTCTATTTACCTGTTTAGAGAACTTGAAAAAGAGAATACAAAAATTGCAAATGGAAACCTGACCAGCAATCATTTGGGGTAGAGGTTAGCCTGATTAATCAAGTTAAAGATTAACAAAACAGCTAGACCTCTTACTGGGGACCCAAAGCCTTGTGCACAAGAATGGGTAAAATGGTCAGAGTGTGGAGAAGTTTCCAGGATTCCTTGATACAGGAGTCCAACAAAATGTGGTACCAAAATCCATTGGTGAAGCCAACTTTTGCTACAATTGGATTGAAAAAATGTAAAAATATAAAGGTTGACAAAATTATGAAATTTGGAGTATTTAAATCGGTGTTATATAAAGAAATTTTGTCTCCTTTACCTGAATGTTTTATGGGAATGAGTATTATGCCTGGATGGGGGACATTTCCCCTATTTAGTTTAATAAAACCAAACCAGTTGATGAAGCCTTAATTGAGGCTACAGTTAGGAATATAATGCTTGGTAGAATTAAGGTAAAAGTTTATAGGAGAATTAGTATCTTTGAGCAGGTTTTATATAAAGTAGGTTGGGTCTTTACCTGATTGTATTTTGAGCGTGGACATTATGTCTGACTGGGGAACATTTCCCCTACCTAGATTTGTAAAACAGAAGGCATGTAAACTTGCCCTTCGAGCAATGTTAATCGGACATGCTAACCAGTAAGATTGCCTGAGCCCACACAATGTGGAATAAAAGCTGGAGTGCTGGTAGGGACAGATTCTCTGTACAATAGTCCTTTCTGGGGCAAAGATGGGCTTATAGTAGAGAATGTGAGTGCCTCCCAGCAATGGGTACTGGGACTTTAACATAGGAGTTTCCATGAGGAACACTTACTACCTTTGCTACCTGAGGATACCATTACTGAGGATACCTCTAAGACCAAAAGACATAAAATTATCTTGAAACCTGAAATACCCACAATGTCTTGGGTGATTGTCAGAAGAATGTTCCAATGTGGATGGCAGTGCCCAGAAGAGTTCCATAATAAAACGAAAATGGTTTATACAGGTTCATAGTACCTGGGGAATAAAAGGAGGAGATACTCACAAAAGGGGAGCCTCTTTTCCCCCTAGGACTGACTTTCGAACTGCCCATGGAGCTGTCTGATTGTATTGTCACTTGGACAGCGCCCTATTATAGAGCCCTCAACTGACCAACGAAGACCTGCTTGATTTGTGAATGGCAGTTCCAAGGTAAATTGACATTTTATTTGGAAAGCTACCATTCTGATTGGACAGTGGTAAAACCCCATTTAGGTTTTTACTGACTTGGGCAGTGGCCAATGGCTTGGTCACATGATCAGGCAGGACAATAAAATCTGGCCCATTAAAGGGGTGCCCATGAGAATCTGAGGGGTGCATTAAACTAGGATATGTTGTGCCCAGAACTCCCTTCCAGGTTTGGAAGGTGCCTGGAATTGACAAGTAGATATCCCTGTGTGCTTGACTGAGGTCAGCACCTAGGTCCGTAAAATGAGTGGAGATGGATCTGCAGCAATGCAGAGATGGGCTGAATCTAGACATATTTCTCTTACAATCCCTTGAAGCACAAAATGCTTGTAAAAACTGCTCTGTCCAGGGCTGGCCAAGTGGCGCATTGGTTAAGAGTTGGCTTGGGATGCCAGCTCTGAGCAGCAGGGCCCCGGTTTGGATCCCACATGAGGGCCAGTGATGCTGAGCCCTCTACAGCTAAGATGGTGAACAACAGCTCGACCTGGAGCTGGCCTGCCATGAGTTGTGGGTGACGGCGGCGTAGGCTGCAGTGGAGCTGCAGTGGGCTCCCATAAACTACCGTGAGCAGCTGTCCAGTGGCTGGCGACCGATCTGCCTCACCCAGGAAGAGCGCAATGATAATACCAACATTGGCCAGTGAAGTGACAGCCTCCAAAACTAGACTGAAGAACCAAAGTACAGCAACTTGTCTGTTCCCCTCCCTTAATTCCCCAATTAAAAAAATATATTTTAAAAACAAAAACAAAAAAACACTGCTCTGTCCACCAACAAGAGAGACAGAGGTTGCAGATGGCCTGAAGGGGGTGGGGAGGCCTGGAACATAGCTGGCAAGTCAGACTGATCCTGGTAGCTCTGGGGGTTACAAATCGGTCCTGACAGGAATAGATGGACCATGGACTGGGCTTTGTTTACCTGGTGGTAGATGCAAATGCCCAGAGTATTATGAAAGAATCTGGACAGAAGATATTGCACTAATTTGGATGGCTGTCATTTCTTAGGACCAAAAAACTCACTTTACAGCTCGCTCATAATGTACAACAATGGGCAGAGAGAGATCCTCCTCAGAGTAAAAGTTTTAATAGAGACTTATAATGGGCAATAGAAACATTTGCTGTCAAAAATGGGGCAAGAAAGGCATAATGTGCTGGCTTCATGAGTGTGTGGTCACACTCAACATGAGGAGGTGAAGAAGTGTCCCCACTGGATAGATTCCTCTTCTTTTTCTGATGGATCTGGGGAGGAACGGGTGGGGACGGTGCTGGTATCCTTTCTTCCTCCCATCACCTCTATTTTTTTTTCCTATTTGATGTAGTGGTAATAGACCAGGGCTGCAACTACAAGGGCTGAGGGCAGGAATGATTCCTAAACAAGAAACTCTAATTGTGTTTTTAACCTTTGTGTTACAGTGTCTAAGGGTCTGATGGGGCAGAATGTGCCTTCATCCCATCTGGCAAATTTGGGGCAACAGTGAATGCAGCTATATCGCCTGGTAGCCCGCTGGGTCTGCCCCTGTGTAACTTTAACCATATGTGGTGGGAGCAGACTGAGGGGAAGGCACTTGGTGACTAGTATTGCTGTCTGCAATCTGGACCAGCACAGTGGGCAAATCTAATGTCCCCTCCAAAGGTGGAGGAGTTTGGGTATAAATGGAGAAGAGGGAATAGTATCTAAGAATAAAATTGATGAATAAATGAGTTACATAATAACATTACTGGTCCAAAGTCCATGTGCCTGATGCTTCAAAAGGCCATAACTCAAAACATGAGAGTTTGGAGTAAGGAAAGGTTTATTGATCGAGAGGGCACCAACCAATTAGATAGAAGCCCCAGTGGTACCTCAAATCCAATTCAAGAAAGTACAGAGTTCAAGGTTTCTTTTACGTCAAGGGAAAAAGAAATGGGAGGGGCTGTTTTTGTAAAACTAAAGTGGTAAGCAAAATTCCTCTAATGATTAGCATGTCTATATGCAATACTAAGCAGAAACTACTAACCTGAAGGCCATGGAAACAAAGCAGGCATGAACAAGATGGAGTCAGAGAGATTGAGCATTTGACTCCGTTATATTATTTTACTCCCTTATATTCCTCCCAGTCCCTCCCCCCTTTTTTTGTTCATTTCTCAATCATGAGGGAAATGGAGCAACCAGGTTCAGGTTCAATTAACGGGTAAGATTAGCTTTTAAGATGGAATCAGACTTGTCTGCCCATTGTGTCCCTCTAATCTAGCTCTTAAAATCTCACACACCAACCTCATCCATTGTTGCTTGAAGCTAATTTCTACTAACATGCCCCCCCGCATTTAGCCTCTTTTCCCATAAGAGAGAAGCCCTGGTATGACCGGAAAGGCTGAATTCTCTCTGAGGGGTGCCCCGCCCGGTACGACCGAGGCCGATAAGGCTCCCTCTGAGGAGTGTCTCACGCTGTGACTGGGACCTGTTGAAATGCAAACAGTTAATCTCCTCTTGGGAGGACACAGTAATCAGGTGTCCTAGGGGCTAGGCGGCGGATATGCGAAGGCATAGCATTTGCTGGAACATAATGGATGTGTTAAAGGAAAAAGGCTTTGAAGCACAGGCCTCAAACTGATACTAATTTGATTGACAGCAGTCTTACTTCTTTGAAATTTCTCAATAAATATGATGCGCTGACCCGATTCGAGGCTCGCTCAGATTCTCTGAATGAGTCCCTTGGGGTTTGCTCAGTCCCTTGGTCTCGCTCTTAAACTTTACTTCTGTCTCTGACTCTTTATTCAATCTACGCCGCCCCTCAAGAGAAACCCGTTCGCCCTTGCCACGCTGGACGTGACAATCCATGATGGTCCCTGAGCTACAGAGGGAGAATGTTGGGTGTTCAATTTCAAGTAGAGACCATAGCAATTGTAGAAGTAGCAGCAGGTCAGGATACCTGTACTCTAATGTGAGACAAAGAATAAAGAGTAACTTTTGTTACTAATATTATATCCCCAGGACCCCACACCATGATGAGCAGGCCATTGTACAAATACCTCCTAGTTCAGCTAACAAGTAATCAAAAGCAATCCTATTATCTAAGAACTCATGTGCTAAGGACTCTAAGGTGGTCAGTTGGAGTCTTAGAGCTCCAGCAGTGGAAAGGACCAAACAACTGTATTTGATAAGATTTATGAAAACAAAATAAAAACAGGTTAATGATCAGGGCAAATTATAAATCAGTTTCTGAGTCTGTAAGGCTATCAGTCTAGAAGATTTCTAGGTGTAGGGCCCAAAGCTTCATTTTTGCTAAAATGAAAGTAGGCAGTGACAATCTGATAAATTCTCCTTGTCCAGTTTGTAATTGTAAGGCTCAGAATGGGGATGTAAAGTACAGCATAGAAAACATATTCAGTAATATTGTAATACCTATATATGGTGTCAGGTGTATACTAGATCAATCGGGGGGGATCACTTTGTAAATTATATAAATTGTCTAATCCCTATGCTGTACACCTGAAACTAATATAAAATAATATTGAATGTCAAATGTAATTGAAAAAAATTAAAAAACAGTTTTATCTCTGAATAATTCCATGTCAAATGATGGGAGAAAAATGAAATGTTAGTTTTGAGGAGTGTAGGCAAATTTTAAGAAAACTAGAAAAATTCAGGATACAATCTAGTTTACAAGTAATAAATAACTTCAAAGAAAATTAACTGAACTAGAATCTAATATCCACAAGTGTGTGTTATGGTTTCTATTAAAACATAATTTCTTTCTCCAAAGTCACCCTCATTTTTATCAGAGATAGCCAAATTAAGGTGAATTTACTGCATAAGTCTAGTTTTAATAAATTTGGCCTATTTGTATAAATATGATACAAATAACAGTTGATCATATAAGCTTTATAAAATCTGCTTTGCTAGAATTCCACAAGGAATCTCTAGTTTGAACTCTAACCACTCAAGGCTAAGAAGCCAAGCCACATTCTTACCATCAGACTTCACCTGCAATACCTATAGATTTGGGTAAATTCCTCAGATTCTCAAGTTCCCCCAATAAGTCTTGAGATTCTTCTTTTGCCATCTCCCAAGAAAGAAACCTTGGTTTCTTACCTCGAAAGACTGCTGTGAACCATAAGCAAGGTACCAGGCTGTTTTTCCAAGTGGCTTTTATTGGCTTCCAAAGTCAATCTTAATTCCTTAGAGCTTTCTGGTGATGTCCATGTCTCTCTCAACACGACATTCCAGTCAAAGTCTTGGTAATAATACCAGTTTCCAATTGTGTCCTATTATAAAGAGAACAGATTCTTATTGAATTTAGGCAAACAATCATATTGCCATTAAAATAACAATACACTCATTAAGAGTCTCCAAATTCTGGAGGTAGGGAGAAATATATAAATGTTTCAGTACTGTTCACAAAGGTATAATTTACCAAACAGCTCTAAGAAAAACAAGTTTCCTTATATCTGGAAAACAAAAAAGATTTAAAAATCAGCAATATTTAAAACAAAATGTTATAAAAATTATAACCATCCTTGGTTAATTCAATCCATATAATCAATTCTTGCTTATACTGATCATTTACCAGCATTTTATGAATTCAGTTATTCCTTAAAGTTCTATAAACCTTCATCTAATTTAAAGGCATGATCTGACAATTTATTCTCAAAAACCTGTATTTTAGAGTAACTCAGAGTCCTCTTCTTGGATCTTTAAGATGAAACATATTTGCAAAAGTATCAGAGTAAAATTACTGTAAAGGACCAAAAACAAAATAGCTTAAAATGACAGTATAGATCTGATTATAATGCAGTTGACAAAGAAATTTGCTTTTCTGTAACAACATTTTTAAATGATGATTACAATTACAAAGGAAATTATATCAGAACTTTGTAGAATCTTAAAGATTTTATATAATCTCTACAACATTCACTTTAGTTATAAGAATATATGCAAATAAATACAACATAATAATTTTTTTTCAGTCTCAATGTGGCCTCTTCTTTATATCCATAGTTATAGGGGTTTTGTTCAGCTAGGCTTCAGATGATTCTTGAGGTTGATTGCTCTATAATTTAGTTGTAACTTAAAGTGATCCTGGAGAGCAGCAGGCATTGTGTTTACTTATTCCGCCATCTTAGACCTTCTTATCATAATTCTTTTTTTTATTAAATTATTTTTTATTATGAAATACACATTTTTTAGAATTAGTTTCAGCTGTACAACACAGTGCCATAGTTATACTTTTTACCCCTTGAAGTGACAACCCCCCTCCCACAATCCGCCGCCCCATTTCCCCCCAATATCATACATATCTATTACAAATCCCCCGACTCCACTCCCACACTACAATCCACGCCCCATGACCATGCACATATACATATATATATTCAATCATAGTTGACATACAATACTACACAACATCAGCTTCAGGTGTACAGCGCAGCGATCAAGCCTCCCCCTCATCCATGATGCAAGACATGTGACCACCCGACACC
>NW_017732579.1:12847-24018 GCF_001890085.2 Hipposideros armiger | reverse complement strand
ATATAATGATACTTTTACTTCCTCTTTTCCAATTTGGATGCCTTTTATTTCAATTTCTTGTCTGATTGCTGTAGCCAGAACTTCCAGAACTATGTTGAATAGAAGTGGTGAAAGTGGGCAGCCTTGTCTTGTTCCTGATCTTAAGGGGAAAGCTTTTAGCCTTTCCCCATTGAGTACGATTTTGCTGTGGGCTTATCATATATAGTCTTTATTATATTGAGATATGATCCCACTATTCCCACTTTGCTAAGAGTTTTTATCATAAATGGTTGCTGGATTTTGTCAAATGCTTTTTCTGCATCTATTGATATGATCATATGATTTTTATTTTTCATTTTGTTAATGTGATGTCATAATTATTTCTTTATTTGACAAACCTTCCCATGTAATTTCAACACACCAAAATAAGTTTAATTAGTTTAAGATATCTGTTTTGTAAGGAGAGAAAACTAATCTTTTGAGGTATCCCAGGAGCCCTTCTTAAACACCTCAGTTATCCCAGGTCAAGAATGTATTTATAATTTGAATTCTGGGAAGTTAGTCAAAATATATCAAAAGGTTTAGACATTTGATTAAATAGGATCATAAGTCTTTATGAAGTAATGCTTAATTATCCATTTTACTAAAGTGGCAATAGAAAAATTTCAAACACAAATACAGTTTACATAATTATTAGTAAAACTTAGTTCTGAGGAGATGTAGTTTTCTTAAGTAACCAAGGACCTGATTAACACAACATAAAATACAGCAAATTATTTGGATAAAACACAGAATCTTTGCTTTCTAGGTAGAAAACTTTTTCACAGTATCAGTAGCAGACCAGTAGTCCAAGAAACTTGGTCTTTTTTAACAGAGAGAAAACCTAACTCTAATTTTGTATCAGCTTACTTTTCATACTTAAATCCATTTGATTAAATTTGTTTTAATCTTAATAAGCTTGACCACATAAAACTTTCTTTCTCAGGATTCTTATTTGGTAATGACTTAAGATATTACTATTTAATAAATACCCATCATTTAATTTAGCTAACAAAATTTTAAAGCTTCAAGTTACCAAAGAGACTTAGAAAACCATTTTAAACACAAAAGAAACTTTTTCTCCTACTTACATTTACTTAATTCACTTGCTCCTAACAATTAAGTTTAGAATACTTACGAAAATTTTATCATACAAAATTATTTTTCTTGCTGACAAATTTTGAAACAGAGATAACATGAACTTATTTGACTAATAAACCCAGGTAGAATAAAAGTATTGTTTAATGCTGATGATTCTAAAAATATGCTTAATCAAGCAAACTTAAAACCATCTTTAGTATCAAATATTTTCCTAGATCACATGATTCTGAAAAGCATTTGGGTTACTTTGTTATATTTTTGAGAATTCTCATGTAAGTGCTTGTTTGTTTAAGCCAATTTAATATTACAAGTTAGCGATACCACTCAGTAGCAGAAATATGTTATATACATACACAGAGATACATAAACATACAGATGAACATAGAGATCTCATAGCTTTCATTTTAAAATGCTAACTTTTGTTCCTAAGTACAATGCAACTGAGTAATTTTTCTCAGATGACTGATGCTTTGCCTACTGTAACAATTCCTTTTAATCTATTTAAAATTAATTTATAATAAAAGAATGCATTCCATTGTCTCCAAAAGGCCTGAGAGCCTTTCCTTCAAGGGTGCTCCTTAATTTGGACTTATCAACAAACACAAACAGAAGCAAATGTGCACAATAAAGTTGGAAATCTCAGAGAGTAAAAGGAGTGTCTTCAAAGCACCTGAATTTAAAGTGGCAGATTTTCCTAGAGGAAGATGGGATGGGATAGGATGAAGCCTGAGCAAAAAAATGGAAGCTACCACATGTTTGGAGACAAAGATTGGAGGAAGGAAAAGAAGCCTCAGACCCATTTTATTTCTTACTTCCAAGCAAAATACACACAAACGTCATTTTACTTCTTACTTCGAAACCAATAGTGGAAGAAGTTCCAGGTTGACGCACAAAACAATAAATTGAGCACTCTCCTAAACAAGCCTCAGATACACTAGACTTTACAAATTTCAAATTCAAATGGCCAAAACAACAAATGTAAACAAACTGGTTCACAAACTGGGTACAAGTCTTAGAACTATTCTTCTCTCCAACAGAGCATCCTACATAAATAAAAAACAAACTGACTGGCCAGACGAGTGGTGCGTTGGTTAAGAGCTGGCTTGTGACGCCAGAGGGCCCCAGTTCAGATCCCACATATGAGGGCCAGTGACACTGCCCTCTACAGCTAAGATGCTGAACAATAGCTCAAGCTGGAGCTGGGCTGCCATGAGTTGCTGGTGACAGCGTAGGCTGCAGCCTCTGCGGCAGTGGGTTGCCATGGGCTACCGTGTGTAGCCAGCAGCCAGCGAGAACGGCCAACAGCCAGCGTGAGCGGCCATCCAGAAGCCAGCGACTGATCTGCCTCACCCGGGAAGAGCGCCAGTGAAACAACGTCCTCCACAACTAGACTGAAGAACAAAAAAAGGACAGCAACTTGTCTGTTCCCATCCCCCAATTCCCCAATTTAAAAAAAAATGTTTAAAAACAAAAAAACTGGCTTATCCCAGAGGAAAAGCACAAATGGAGGGGAAGGGAGTTCCCAGTGGTACACGCCAGGATGACTTACTATATTTCCAAATCGAGCCTGCCGGCTTGCAAAGACACAACAAATAAATGAGTAGAGTCTAATAACCCTGATTCTACCATCAGATGGAGGCCTGCAAAATGCAGATGACTTTTTCCCAGAGAGAAGAAGGATTCCCAGCTGCAGCACACCAGAGCAACTCACCCCAGATGGTAGACCAAAGTCCACAGATATTTTCTTATCTCAAATGAGCTGTGTGCTGAGCACAACCAGCACCTACCTGCTAGGGAAAGACCCTTCAGCATCCACAAAGCAAAACAGTCTTGGCAGCTGCTTGGGACTCAGAGGGGAATCTGAGCTGGGATTGGTCTGCCATGGGCAGATAAAGCTCGCCAAATTGTTACCGGTCCAAAGTACGTGTGCCTGACACTTCAAAAGGTCAAAACTCAAAACATCCGATTTTGGAGTAAGGAAAGGTTTGTTGATTGAGAAGGTGCCAACCAATAAGCTGGGAGCCCTAGTGGTACCTCAAATCCATCTTAAGAAAGTACCAAGTTCAGGTTTCTTTTATGTCAAGAGAAGGGAAAATGGGAGGGGCTATTTTTACAAAACTCAAGCTGGTAAGCAGAATTCCTCTAATGATTAACACGTCTGTATGCAAGACCAATCATATTAGCCTGAAAAAAGGCCATGAGAACAAAGAAGGCTTGAACAAGATGGAGTCAGACTGAGCATTTTATTGTTACAATAAGAGAAACCTGATATAATATTAACACCTACAAACCTGAGTTCTTTGTCCTGGGAGACATTTTCATGATACAATAGACTGAATCATTATTAATGACTGAATGGGATTCCAGTAATATGCCAGTATCTTTTAACCTTTATGATTGTTTTGCTATAAAAGACCACATTCGAAGACCAAAAGATGGACTGTAATATTGTAATTTATAATTAGAAATACACATTTGGGCTTTGTCCCCATTTCTGATTCACAGCTCCCCACACTTGGAATTTCCTAAATGTTGAAAGTGATAAAGGTGTAGTTTTGTTAGGTGAATGAGGTGACTTTTGGAAGCACCTAAAGATGAGGGCCAGTTGCCAGGAGAACCAACCAAATTAGAAGGTTGAAACTTTTAGTCCCACCCCCACCTTTGGGGATGGGAGAGGCTGGAGTAAAATCAATCACCAATGGCCAATGATTCAATCAGCCACGCCTATGTAATAAAGTCTGTAAAAACCCAAGACAGGGTTCAGAAAGCTTCTGGGTTGGTTACTACATGGAGGTGCTGGGAGAGTGGCATGGAAACTGTGTCTCTTCCCACATACCTTGCCCTATGTATCTCTTCATCTGGCCATTGATTTGTACCCTTTAATACCCTTTGTAATAAATCGGTAATGTAGTGAGTAAATTGATTTTCCTGAGTTCTATGAGCCATTCTAGCAAATTAATCAAACCTGAGAAGGGGGTTGTTGGAACCTCCAATTTGTAGCCACTGCTCAATCAGAAGCACAGTAACAACCTGGGCTTGCGACTGGCATCTGAAATCCAAGGGGAGGGAGCAGTCTACAAGACTAAACCCTTAACCTGTGGAATCTAATGCCAGCTCCAGCTGGACAGTGTCAAAATTGAGTTGAATTCCTGGATACCCTGCAGGTGTCTGAGAATTGCTTGGTATTGTGTGCATGGGATGTCCCCACCCCACCTTATACATACACATTGGAATTGGTTTCAGGAACCCTTTTCAGTATGATAATATCACTGTGGCTACTATTTTTATTAAAAGTACTTATTTTTACATTTATATATTGAAATAGTCATGGATAAAAGAGCAGTGTTTGAGATGTGCTTGAAATAACTCATAAGAGCAAAAATGTGGGGGAATGGAAGGTATAGATGACAAACAATTGGGTAGCATGAGCTAATAATTGTGGAAGTTGATTGATGGGTATACGGAGGCTTATTATACTACTTGCTTGCCTTTTGCATTTTTGCAATTTTCATAGTAAAAAGTTTTAAGTTACTTTTTGTAGATAATCAGAGAAATTTGACTATAGATTATCAGATGATATCAAGGAATTACTGTAACTTTTGTTAGTTGCATAACAGAATGGTGGTTATGCAAAAAAAAAAAAAGAGTCCACATCAGTTGGACTTGCATACTGAAGCATTTGTGGGTGAAACTGAAATGACATGGTATACAAGATGTATTTTAAAATATTCTGAATAAAACAAAACAAGTGGGTAGGAATAGGTGAAACAACACTGGCAAATAGTTAATGGTTATTGAGATTGCATGATGAAGGCATATAGAAGTTTATTATACTATATTTTCTACTTTTATGTATGTTTGAAATTTTCTGTAATAAAATCTAAAAACAAAAATAAAACTTCTCCCAGTACAGAGAACAGCCTCAGGGCACACATCAACCATGCACTGTTCACAACGAAAAAGGATGCTTTGTTTCAGCAAGTGCTGCCCTGAGAAAATTTCTGTTTCTGAGCTTCCCTCCCCCTCCGCCTTCAACCAAGCTGTGACATTCCTGCGAAGCCAGGATATGAGCTGGATCTAGGGCCTATGGGACACCTTGGTTAGCATGTCCACAATGGGCTTCACTTCTGTGTATCTTAGCAACTCCAATTTTCCCAGGAGCCCTAAGCCTGGTGAACATCTAAAGACTGCCAGATATTGGGCCAAGGTGGGCTGGAGATCCTGAAGGCTCAACTAAGTGGTCTGACCTTATAGCTCTGTGGAAACACAAAGGGATCCTGCAGAGAATGCCACACCATGACAGCTAATTAGCCTCCTCCTAAGAGCACATCAAATAGCGTGGAACACAGTGGCACAGGGGAAAGATATAAGGTGTGGAGACAAATCAATGTACATTTGAATCCCAGCTCTTCCACCTTCTAGCTGTGACAATCTGGAGAACTCACTTCAGTCTCAGTTTCATCTTTACACTTTTTATATAAACAAACCTATTTTAAAATACTTGAAAAAAGCTTAGCCCATGCATGCATGACACGTAAGTACTCATTAAATATTAGTTATTGCTAATGTTACAAAATCAATAATCCACATAGAATGCAATTATCAAACATTATCTGACTTCAGAGGCTCAAATCATCACCAACCCTGGCATCTAATTCCTCACTCCCATTACTCACTCTGTTCCAACTGCCAATCACTGCCCAAAGACCTTACCCCAGGAACACTTACACAGGTCTCAGAATCACTGGTTCCCACATCTTGCTGCCCACTGGCCTCAAATCAGAGCTTCCTACACCTTACGGTCCTAACTTCCACCACTCCTATGCCCTGTAAAGCAAAAACTGCTTTGTATGTTTTCCTCTACACTCAATACTTCTGGCCACCAAGTGTGTGTGTGTGTGTGTGTGTGTGTGTGTGTGTGTGTGTGTGTGTGTGTGAAGGGGCATCCACACCATGAAATTCTGCAACACCAGCTGGGTGCCCTACAATTTAACTCAATTCTGACACCACCTACTTGGAGTTAGCATTGGATCACACAGGTTAAGGACTCAGTCCCAAAAGACTGCCTCCACCCCAACTTCAGATGTTAGTAGCAAGTCCAGATTGTTACTTGTGCTTCTGATTTATAGCTATAAATCAGAGGTTCCCAGGACCCCCTCCATGGATTCCATTAATTTGTTAAGAGTAGCTCACAGAACTCAGGAAAACATTTAACTTACTAAATTACCAGTTTATTATAACATAACGTAACTCAGGAATAGCCAGGTAAAAGAGATGCATGGTATGTGGGAAGGGGTGCATCACTCCTCCAGCCTCTCCACATGTTCAATCCAAAAGCTCTTCAAACTCCATCTTTTTGGATTTTATAAAAGCTTCATTATGATGACTGATTAAATAATTAGCATTAGTGATTAATTCAACATCCAGTCAGGGGACGCGTTTCAAAATCCTACCCTCTAGTCACACTAGCTCGCCTGGCAACCAGGCCCCATCCAGTAGTTATCTAGGGGCTTTCCAAAAATTACTTCATTAATATATAAAACTCATAACATGAAAAACACCCATTTCACCTTAATCCCTCTGGAGCTATTTCAGGAACTAGGAACAAAAGATGCCCCTATAAATCTTATCACTTAGGAAATTACAAAGGTTTTAGGAGCTATATGTTGGAAACCATGAAGACCTAAATATATATTTCTTATTATATCAATATATCACATGCCCCCATTACTGGCCTCTGCACTTTTATCAATACCTATCATGCATCTCCATCAGTGATCCCAAGAGTCCCAATCCAAGAAACAACTATGCCTGCAATGAACCTTGAGAAAGCATCCAATCACACATCTCACCAATCATATCACTAGGCTGTACCATTAGTCTTCCCCACAAACTTAGACACACAGGAGGAACCCCAATCAAAGAACAAAATCTAGGAATAGTCTTGAATTTTAAATATAAATTAAAAAATTGAAAACATTTCTAAATATAAGACACACGTGAAAGAAGGAATAATTTACACAGAAAGAATTAAGAAAATCAAGATGCCTCATCTGCAGTAATGAAAGCTAATATCAGAAATAGCATCTAAAAGACCACTTCTCTGTAAAGGCGAGAGAAAGATCTTTTTCAGAAATAAAAGCACTTGCAGAGTATCTCTGTCTTTATATAAAGAAAACACCCAAAAAGATATTCCAAGTAATTGTGAAATGAATCAGATGAGAAATTTCAAATAGAAAAATAATAATTATGAAAAAGGACAATGATAATGATGTAATAAGGAGACCATCAAAGGAAAAATTAATAATAGCCTATGACAAAACATTTCTAATTAGCTCAGGGAAACAGAAGTTATACAGGGTGTAGAATGGAAACAATGAGCAGAAATTTCACAAATCCAATGTAAGAAAGAAAAAGCAGAAAATAATGAGTTAAATAAACAGTAAACATTAAAATGGGTGGTATAAAATCAAGTAAATCATTAGTACACTAAAGAGAGAAAATTATCCTATTGACAAGTAAAAACCATAGAATGGATTTGAAAGGAAAAAATCTATTATTTACAAGTAGTTAATGTAAACAAAACAAATACAAATGCAGAGGATGCCAAAAAATACACATACACATCTTAAGAAAGGAAAAAAACTGTATTAATATTGTAATACTCAATAAATACCAATAACAAAAGATGAATACAAGTCTTGTGCATACATTTTTTTTGGCACCCCTGGTATAAAACACAGCCCTGGGCAAAGATACAGCATCCAAATGCAATAAAAGTCAAAACAGGGATGGCAGTGTAAATATCAAAGTGACATTCAGGTGAAAGGGGTTTTTGTTATAAAGAGGAAGCCTATAATAATAGTATTCAATAAATGTTAAGATAGTACAAAATGCACTAACCATTAGATATATGTATGCCTCTCCCCAAACACACACAAATAAAACTAGCAAAAAAGCACACATTAATACAAAGTGAACTATTAGTGACAGATTATATCTCTTTCAAAATACAATGATTCAAATAGACCAAAAATAAATAAACAAAATAAGATTTAAAAAATACAAACAGGTTATACTTAATATAAAGAGAACTTTGCATCATACAAACAGAAAATACATTCTTTCTCATATATCCACTGAACAAGTTCATTGTGTAACCTAGCTTCAAAGAAAATATTGATACATTTTTAAAAGTTGAGACTTTGCAGGCTACATTTTATGAAAATACAATAAAATTAAACATATCTTAATTTGGAAATAAACACTCTTAAATCAGAATCAAAGTGGAACATTAAATTGAAATTACCCATTTCATATGTAAAGTTATGTTTAGAAAAACCTTTATACCTCTAAACGTATCCAGTATAAAAATAGGGAAATAAGGGAATGAGTGACAATTTAAATCAAAAAGAAAAAAGTATGTAAAAATAAAAATATAAAATTAATATAAGAGTAGGGAGTATAAATGCAACCATTACTTCAAAATTGAATAAACTCTGAAATGCCTGATAATAAAATAGAGAAAGAAAAATTATATATAAATATTATATTATGAATGTCAACGTAGCTAACAATCTAGATAGGAAGGGAGCTAAATAAGGTAAATGGAAACTTATATGCAACTCCATCGCAATATATTTTTTTAAATCTCTAGGGAAATATACCATGATAAGTCAAAAATAGAACAAAGACGGTAAGCATAAAACACATAGGAAATCAATTAAAATGTAGCATCACTCACCCCAGGGATCCCTCATTACTCAGCCCCACAGTTATCCTCCCCCACAGACTCTATCCTTCCGCCCACATATCCACCATCAAAGATCGCACAAACCTCAGCATTCCGCCCCCGATCCAGCATGCAGACCATCCCGACCTCCATTATTATATCAACTGACCGCCCCCATCACTGACCCGATTGCTCATCACGGACAAAAATGCTTTTTCACTCAGCCCCGGATGCTCCCATCCCTGCACTCACCTGCCGCTCACCAATGACCTCACAAGGTAGTGGTCATTTACCTTTGGTGGTGACTATAGTCACAAAAATTAAAAAGGTACTTAATCCCTCTTTATCACTCCCAGTCCCTGAGGATTCCTTTCAGCGCCGCCTTGGTGCGCGCATGCTCAGCAGTGGCTTCTTGGGTGAGAATTGCCAGTACTCAACATGGCGCTCTGCTAAATCCCGCCCTGCCTCTAAACCGCTTGGACTTGATGCCAATATGGCTGCGCCAATGTAGTCACTGAGGCTAAGGGGGGCCATGGTGATGTGGAGACTGCAGCTGAGAGCTGTCAGTAGAAAAGGTGAAGCAGAGGTATGTACTCTGAGACTAAGGCAGGAAACAACCACCTCAAGACACATTCAGGTCTTTTCCTGTGGATTCTGTGGATTCAAAACACCATCAACAAACAAGATCTAACCAGCAATTATAAAACACTCTATCCCAAAACAGAAGAATGTATATTCTATTCAAGTTCCTATGGAGCATTTACCAAGATAACCTGGGACTTAAAACAAATTGCATCAATCTTAATAGAACTAAAATCAGAGTATGTTCTCTGAACACAATAGAATTAAACTACAAATCAGTAATAGAAAGACAACAGGAAATTAACACTAGGAAACTAAGCAACAGGATTCTAAATAACCCATGGGGTCAGAGGAAGTCTCAAGGAAATTTTAAAATATCAGTACATTCAAATGAATGAAAATGAAAGCAACATATCAAAACGTATAGACTGCTGCTAAAGCAGTGGTGAAAGAAAATTTAATACAGCTAAAGGTTTACATTAGAAAGGAAGAAAATTCTCAAATCAATAATGTAAACTTCCACCTCAGTAAAATAGAAAAGGAAGAGCAAAATAAACTCAAAGCAAGAAGGAGAAAGAACTTATAAGTAGGAACAGTGTCAATGAAAAACATCCAGCCTAAGAAAAAACTTATGAGTTTATTTGAGCCAAACTGACAACAATTGCCAGGAAGCAAAATCTCAATGGCTTGAGAAAATGCTGTGGAAAATGGCCGTTTTGCAACTTATTCTATACATTAGAATCAAAGGAGGAGGGTTACATGAAATCCATTGGTTGTAGATTAAGAGGGTGGGAGAAAGCAAGGGGGGGGATCTTTGGGATTAGATAAAAAGTAAAATGGAGAGACACACACTTTTACATTGGTGGGTACAGCATAGCTAATAGCATTTTACAGCGCATAGAGATAATATTTGGGGAACAAGATAACAATGAGGGATTTTTTTGTAGTTTCCTGCTCTGGTGTGGTGGGTTGTGACCCCTGGGGGGCAGAGGTCTGGGGTCGGGAAAGGGGTTATTCTCACATTCCAAGGGTATGTTATCTTAGATGCAAAATGATGACAGGCTCACTTAAGGTAGACTGATCTTTGTCAAGGAAGCTACAGGCCAAAGATGTGACTTCCCACCATGGCCCATCTTAGTTAGGAATTTTTATGTTCACACCATCCTCTGTGATTATTTTCAGTCTCCTGAGCTTTTCAGGTTTAACATGTGGCCCCTTTTCCATCCACAACAAAACAATGAAATTGAAAAAGAAAAACAAAACAAAAAGCTTATTCTATGGAAAGGTAAATAAAATTGATACATCTCTACAGGAGACGTAAATAACCAATATCAGGAATGAAAAAAAAAGACACTACTGCAGATCCTGCAGACATCAAAAGAATAAAAAGAGAATAAACAAAAGTCTACATACATAAACACTTCCTCAAAAAGCACAAATTCCAACAACTTTTACAACATGAAATAGACATGCTGAATAGCCCTATAATTGAAGTCAAAATTTAAAACATCTAAAAATAAAATCTTCAGGCCCAGATGTCTTCATTAAAGTGTTACAGGGTCTTGGTTCTTCATGCTGATGCAGTGAAGAATCAAAGGTCAGCAAGCTGATTAATATGCAAGCAGGGTTTATTAGTGATACATTCTCAGGGAAGAGAATGGGCCTAGCCAAGGTTGGAGAGGGAGGCCTAAGCCTCCAGTATTAGTGATATGTTCTCAGGAAAGAGGATGGGCCTAGC
>NW_017732579.1:0-12245 GCF_001890085.2 Hipposideros armiger | reverse complement strand
CTGCAGCCCCTGTGGCAGTGGGTTGCCATGGGCTACCGTGTGTAGCCAGCAGCCAGCGTGAGCGGCCGTCCAGAAGCCGGCGACTGATCTGCCTCACCCTGGAAGAGTACAATGATGGTCCCAACTTGGGCCAGTGAAGCAATGTCCTCCACAACTAGATTGAAGAACAAAAGGAAAGCAACTTGTCTGTTCCCCTTCCTGTAATTCCCCGGCACTGTTCCCATCCCCCCAATTCCCCAATTAAAAAAAAAATTAACACAAATTTTATACAATCTCTTCCAGAATAAACAATAGAATCAGGCCAGTATTAGGCTGATACCAAAACCAAACACAGTATCAAACAAATAAGCAAACAAATATAAATTAATATCCCTCATGAATATAAATGGAATGAAATTTCTTAACAAAATACTGGCAAATGTAATTCAAAAATATATTTCAAAATAAAATTTAACTGAGTAACTTTTAAAGATCTTATTGGTTTTATTCAATGATTCATGAAAAGGCAGCATCCAATCTAGCAGACAGGAGCTCTGAGGAGCTGTGCAAAATGAAAGATATTTAAAGGCAAGAGGGAGCAGGAAAAATCAAGTTATATTGCGGGAGACCAGCTCCCCCAGGTCCAGGGGTTCCCTCAGGTGGAGTCGGTGAGGAAAAAGGAAAAAACGTGCAGAGACACAGGAGCACCTTTTCAAGAAGAAGTGTCACACTTTATTTTACAGCATGCCCCTTTTTATACCGGGCAGTTTAACCATTGTTCCATTAGTATCAGGGTTTTACTTCCTCATAATTCTTATGCTCCAGGGTACAGCTATACCTTTTCTATGCTAAAGACTAACTTATCCCAACTATGCCCAAATCCCTCCACCTACAATGACTACAACCAAGGCCAGAGCCTCTACATAATCACCTAAAGGATGGTTACCATGACCACCCAATATTTATTCTAAAAACTATTGTCTAAACAGGATCTTAAGATTTACAGGGTGTGTACTTTTGACCTTTACTAAGAGACTAGTAGTGTGACTAAAATTGCTTTTAGTGTATAAAATATAATTATTGTGATATATCTATTAGAAGGGGAATTTACATTTTTTAAGATATAAAGCAGTATCTGTTTCTCAGTCAGTGCTTCAGAATTTGTCACAATTGCAGTGTGTTTGGCCATGTCATACACTGAGGTGCAGCCGGCTCCTGGCATTATATGAGGCAAAAAGGCAAATAGGTTATTGCAAGATTACTTTCCTTTAGGGCATAGCAGGGATCTATCAGGCAGGTTACCTAACTAGTGCTTATGAAGTGATTTCTTGTTGTCTGGTTTAAGATTCCATTTCTGAGATAGCTGAACCTATAGTTAAGTCTCAGTTTGGTGACATAGGGCTTAGCATAAGCAATATCATTTTGGACCTGTTATTTTGTTTTTAACAAATATATAAAAATAATTATACACAATGACCAACTGATGTTTATTCCAGGTCTGGAATAAATGAAATCAGTATAATTGATTAACATAATCCATTATATTAACAGGCTAAAGATAAGTATATCACATAATCATAGCAACTAATGCAGAAACGGCATTTGACAAAATTCAACACTCATTTACATTTTTTTAACTGTCAGGAATTAGAAATAGAGGTAAACTTCTAACTTTATAAGGTAGGGCTGAAAAACTATAGCTAACATCAAATTAAATAATGAAACACTGAATGCATTCCCCCTAAGTTTGGGAACAACACAAATATATCTGCTATCACCACTCTGTCTGATGCGGGCCAAGTGAGTAGCACCCTTACCCCCACCCCACTGGACAACTTTTAAATCTCCTCTTCCCTAGTTTCTTAGCCCCTGGCTTTGATTACTCCTCTAATCAGTTTCTGAATTCTAGACTAAAGATTGCCCCTAGACTGAATCACAGAATATCTCTCACCCACCCCAGCTTTAGATAACTACTTAAAACCTGTGACTTCCCAACATTCCCCAAGCCATTCCTAACTCTTGGATAATCCCAACCCAGAGACTAAATAGGTTTTAACATTTCTCCAGGCCAGTATACTTGTGAATTGTAAACACTAAAGTCTAAAATTCTCTCCAAACCGGTAGCCACCCTACATCAATAGCTTTGAGCTCTGCTTTTTAAGAAATTTATTAACTAAAATCTATTTTTTCTCATTTAGGGAACTTGGGGGGTACAGAGGATACACCAGCAAGATTGCCAGTCACAACCAAAGAAACCAACATAGTCTTCCAGGAGGATCTCGAGACCCCCTTCCTCTCAACTGAGATCAGATACGGTGAGAGTTCCATGAATCCCCCAATAGGCAGGGACAGCTCTATACTCCTGCCCAGCAGAAAGTAGATACAGAAGAAAAGACCTCCTGTCCCTCAACTTCCCATAAAGATTTTATGGGGATCACATCTCTCAAGGGAAAACAGGGCAGGCAGTTAGAGGCAGGCATTGGATCTCTGCATTCCTGCATGTCCCACAGAATGCACTGCACAAAAGACCACCCCTCCCCACTCAAAACTTCTCTTTTCTTCTCATAAACTCCTTTTCTAAAGAGATGAGATCAATCAGGTGGTCCCACACCCAGAGAGAAACAGCCCATTCTAGAGGAAGAGAGGAAAACTCCAAGTGTTGTCCACTCAACCTCTTTTGAGCATTTTGAGACTTGCCTCTGCTTGGGGCCTGTTCCAAATTCTTTAGAGTGTACTTTTTCTCCTACTAATGGCCCTTGAGTCACTCTCTACTGCTCGGGCCTACTCCCATTTCTGTAGAGTATATTATCCTTTCTAATAGACTCCTTTTTCACCACATTACTTTGGTATCTCATTCAATTCTTTGCTCAAGATGCCAAAAACCTGACACTGCTGAGAAGAGCCAGTTCTCCGGTAACATGTCCATGTAAGTAATGTACAAACCTGAAGAGAACTTTTATGAGTTTATTTGAGTCAAACTAACAATAATTGCTGGGAAGCAAAACTTCAACAAGTTGAGAAAATGCTCTAGAAAATGGCAGTTTTGCAGCTTATTTTATACATTAGAATCAAAGGAGGAAATGTAAGAAGTGCTGCTGAAATCCACTGGTAGTGTTGCGGGATACTCAGACAGAGAGACGGGACACCAAGGCTCGGGAAGCAACGTTTATTGATGCTGGCACCGGCTCAGCAGATTCATATCCAGAGGCTGAGCCCCGAACCAGACAGGACTCAGAGCTATGTACCCTGAGGTTTCCAGGTTAGCAGCTAGGATTCCTTATTAGGACATGCAGCATTGTGTTAGTTTCAGACTGACTCCCTGGTGAGTTAGGAATTAGGAAATGTTAAATGCAGAAGTCTTGGTGGCCATGTGGTCCAGGAAAGCCTTTGTCTAGGGTTCCCTGACACATTCCTCGCTTTGATGCTCGAACCCATATGTGGGTTAGAGAGCATCATCTCCTTCGACAGGCTGTTGGTCTAGGGGTTGGTACTTCCATAACATGAGGACCTTAGCGGCAGTTTTACTTTCTATAATGGCCTCTATGAGGGAAGAGGTAGAGCAAATGACAAGGGGGGAGAATGCAGGGTAAAAGGAGGCATGCTCCAAGGAGCAGGAGGACGATTCCAATTAATGCTTTAAATCCCCCCCGGGTGGAGAACCATCCCCCAAATAGGCTCTGGGGTCCCATCCCGCCCATTTTTGAACTGGGACATGGGTAAGTTTTCTAATATTTGTGGCGATGGTGGAGACAGCTTTGCCATTGTCGTCAATCTGTAGAAAACATTCTAACTGATTAAATTTGCCACAGACACCATCTTCTTCAGCTAGTAAATAGTCTAGGGCTAGGCGGTTTTGATGAATAGCGACCCACATCTGGGTCTGTTGGGTAATGAGGAGCTCTAAAGCTGTTGCAGTTTCATTGGTGATTATTGCCAAAACAGCCTGTAACCTGAGATGTTTTTTCTAGTCAAAAGGACTGGAAGCATGACTTAGGGCATGAGGTGGTGATACCATCCCCGACTGGGAAGAAAAGAGTGAGGGTAAGGATTAGAGTCCTTGGGATAAGCATCTTGCAAGAAAGAATTCCTCAAGCTTTGAGCGCGCATGGATTGGTCAGCTTCTGGTGTGACCAAAGCGGGGCTGGTGATCTCCTGCTAAGGACTGGTAACACCGCTGGTGGTTTTCCTCCAGAGAGTGATCTTGAGGGGCGCGGAGTGGTCAGAGGTGCAGTTCCAGCTAGCGGCTGCAGGTTTCAATCTGCTGTGTTGTATCCATGGAGTGATCTCTGCAACCTTGACTGCCATGGGGGTAGATAAAATGACAGTAAAGGGGCCACTCCACAGGGATTTTAAGGGCTGCAGGTTCCATTCCTTAACCCAAACTGAATCCTTGGGCTTAAAGGGATGAACTCCAGTTGTTAAGCTAATGGGGAACTTCTCCTGTACCCATTGGTTGAGGTTCTGTAGTGTAGACCCTAACGCCTCAAGCTGTTGTCTTAAGGTTAGGTCTCCTATTTCTTTAAGGTCCCCTCGTAGGCCTCTAATGAGTGGAGGTGACCTCCTGTATAGGACTTCATAAGGAGAAAGGCCCGTCTTTTTTATAGAAGCTGATCGTATCCTCAGGAGCGCTATTGGAAGGGCCTTGTCCCAATGGAGGTGTGTCTCTTGGCACAGTTTTTTTAGGTGGGACTTGAGGGTCCAATTCATGCGTTCTACTTGTCCTGAGCTCTGTGGTCGGTAGGCAGTATGTAGCTTCCAAGAGATGCAGAGGAGCTTGGCTAAGAGCAGGGCCATTGTTAGAGCCTATTGAGAGTGACAGCCCAAAGCGAGGGACTATTTCCTGCAATAATAGCCGAGCAACTTCCAGTGCTTTTTCTGTCTGGGTGGGGAAGGCTTCTACACATCCCGAGTAGGTGCATAGAAATAAGAGGTATTTAAGGCTCCTGGAGCATGGCATCTCAGTGAAATCTGTGAGGTCTTCAAATTGGGTGCCACCGGTATACTGAATCCCTGGATTACTTGGGCCAGTGAAGCAATGTCCTCCACAACTAGACTGAAGAACAAAACGACAGCAACTTGTCTGTTCCCCTTCCCCCAATTCCCCAATAAAATCTTTAAAAAAAAATAACCAAACAAACAAACCAAAAAAAAAAAACAAAAACGAAAACTGTGATAGATAAAGAGGGACATACATAACAATAAAGGGATCAATCCAACAAGAGGACATAATCCTAGTAAACATCTATGCACCCAACATAGGAGCACCTAAATATATAAAGCAAATATTGACCAACATAGAGAGATGGACAGTAATACAGTCATAGAACGGGACTTTAACACCCCAGTGACATCAGTGAAGAGATCATCTAGACAGAAAATCAATGAGGAAACAGCAACCTTAAATGACACACTAGACCAGATGGATTGAATTGATATTTTTAGAGCATTTTACCTCAAATCAGCAGAATAGACACTCTTTTCAAGTGTACATGGAACATTTTCCAAGGTAGACCATATGTTTGGCCACCAAACTAGTCTCAATAAATTTAAGATTGAAGCCATATCAACAAGAAACAAAAAAATTCTCAAATATACAATCTAACCTTACACTTAAAGGAACTAGGAAAATAACACCAAACAAAGCCCAGAGTAAAAGAGTGAATAGAAGGAAGGCAACAATAATGATCAGAGTGGAAATAAATTGAAACAGAGTCTTTAAAAAGTACAAAAGATCGATGAAACCAAGAGCAGGCTCTTTGAAAAGATAAACGAAATGTCTAAACCTTTAACAAACTCATAAAGAAAAAAAGAGAGGACCCAAGTAAATAAAATCAGATATGAAAGAGGAGAAATAACAACTGACACTACAGAAATATAAGATTATAAGGAAATATTACAAACAATTATATGCCAAAATTGGACAATCTGGGATAAGTGGATAATTTTCTAGAAACATGCAAACCTTCCAAGACTGAATCAAATAGAAACAAAAAATCTGAACAGACTGATAACTAATAATGAAACCAAATCAGTAATCAAAAAACTCCCAACAAAAAAAGTCCTGGGCCAGATGCTTTCACAGATGAATTTTAACAAACATTCAAAGAATTAATACCTTCTCAAACTATTCCAAAAAATTGAAGAGGAAGGAGAGCTCCCAAGCTCATTTTACAAGGCCATCATTACCCTTATTCCAAACCAAAGACATTACCAAAAAAAAAAGCAAAGTATAGGCCAATATCCCTGGTGAACATAGGTGCCAAAATTTTCAACAAAATATCAGCAAACCAAATTCAGCAGTACATAAATAAGATCATACACCATGATAAGGTGGGATTTAGTCCTGGGATGTAAGGTTGTTTTAATACCCGCAAATCAATTAACATGATATGCCACCTAAACAAAATGAATGATAAAAGTCATACGATCATATCAATAGATGCAGAAAAAGCGTTTGACAAAATCCATCCATCCATCCATGATAAAAACTCTCAGCAATGTGGGAATAGAGGGAGCACACTTCAACACAATAAAGGTCGTATACAACAAACTCACAGCTAACATACTCAACAGGGAAAAGCTAAAAGCATTCTTCTTAAGATCAGGAACAAGACAAGGATGCCCACTTTCACCACTTTTATTCAACAGAGTACTGGAAGTCCTACCCACAGCAATCAGACAAGAAAAAGAAATAAAAGCCATCTAGATTGGAAAGGAGGAAGTAAAACGGTCATTATTTGCAGATGACATCACACTGTATAGAGAGAATATTAAAGATTCCACCAAAGAAACTATTAGAACTAAAAAATGAATTCAGTAAAGTAGCAGGATACAAAATTAATATTCAGAAATGTGCTGCAGTTTTATACACCAATAACAAAGTATCAGAAAGAAAAATTAAGAAAACAATCTTATTACAACTGCAGCACGAAAAAAAAATGCCTAGGAATAAATTTAACCAAGGTGGTGAAAGACCTGTGCTTGGAAAATTACAAGACATTGAAGAAGATAAGAATAAATGAAGCGTGTACTTTGATCATGGATAAGAAGACTTAACATAGTTAAAAATATCTATACTACCCAAAGTAATCTATAGATTCAGTTCAATCCCTATCAAAAAAAAAAAAAACAGTGGCATGTTTCACAGAACTAAAACAAATAATCTTAAAATTTATATGGAATGTCAAAAGACCCTAAATAGCCACAGCAGTCTTGAGAAAGAAGAATAAAATTAGAAGTATCATGTTACCTGATATCAAACAATACTACAAGGCGATAGTAACCAGAACAGCATGGCACTGGCAAAAACAGACACACAGATCATTGGAACAGAAGAGAGAGCCCAGAAATAAACCCACGCCTATGTGGTCATTTAATCTGTTTCAAAGGAGGCAAGAATATACAGAGGGGTAATGACAGTCTATTCAATAAATGGTGTTGGGGAAGCTGGACAGATTCATGCAAAAAAACGAAATTAGACAACCTTACACCATATACAAGAATAAACTCAAAATGGATTAAATACTTAAATGTAATGGCTGAAACCATAAAACTCCTAGAAGAAAACATAGGCAATGAACTCTCTGACATTGCTCTTAATAATACTTTTTGGATATGTCTCCTCAGATAAGGGATACAAAAGAGAAAATAAATAAATAGGATGACATCAAACTAAAAAGTTTTTGCACAACAAAGGAAACCATCAACAAAACAAAAAGACAGCCTATTAAATGGGAGAAGGTATTCTCCAATGATACATCTGATAAGGGGTTAATACTCAAAATTTATAAAGAACTCATACAACTCAACACCAGAAAAATAATCCAATTGAAAATAGGCAGAGGATCTGAGTAGACATTTCTCCAAAGAGGACATACGCATATCCAGTACACATATGAAAAAATGGTCAATGTCATTAATCATCAGAGAAATGCAATTTAAAACCACAATGAGATCTCTCCTCACACCTATCAGAATGGCTATCATCAATAAATCAACAAACAATAAGTGTTGACGAGAGTATGGAGAAAAGGGGACCATTAGTGGGATTCCAAATTGGTGCAGCCACTATGGAAAACAGTATGGAGGTTCCTCAAAAAATTAAAAATAGAACTACCTTATGACCCAGCAATTCCACTTCTGGGTATGCATTTGAAGAAATCTAAAACGCTAAAAAAGCCATAAAAAAAGAATGAAATTTTGCTGTTTGCAACAACATGGATGGTCCTGGAAGTTATGATGATAGTGATATATAAGTCAGGCTGAGATCATACCATATGATCTCACTTACATGTGGAATCTAAAGAACAAAATAAATGAACAAACAAAACAGAAACAGACTCATAGATACAGAGAACAAACTGATGGTTGCCAGAGGGGAAGGCGGCTGGGGGTCTGGGTGAAAAAGGTGAAGGGGTTAAGAAATATAAATTGGTAGTTACAAAATAGTCACAGGGATGCTTAGGGTACAGCATAGAGAACATAGTCTTTAATGTTGCAACAACTATGTATGGTGCTAGGTGCCAGGTGGGTGCTAGACAAAATGGGGGTAATCACTGCATAAATTATATAAATGTCTAACCACTATGCTGTATACCTGAAACTAATATAATATTGAATGTCAACTGTAACTAAAAAATATGTATATTATTTTTTAAAAGAAAAGTTTTCAAATCAGTAATCTAAGGTCCAACCTCAAGAACCCCAAAACAAAACAAAATTAACTCCAAGCAAGCAGAAAGAAGGAAAATAAGAGCAGAAATCCATACAACTGAAAACAGAACAGTAGAGATTGAAGAAACAAAAATGTGGTTCTTTTATAAAAATTAATAAAATCAATATTAATAAATTATTAATTTATAATAATTATAAATAATAATAAAATCAAAAGTTAATAAAATCAAAGCAAGACTGATATAGAACAAAAGAAGACACTAATTACCAATATCAGGAATGAAACAGATATCAATACAGACTGCACAAATCAAAAAGATAAACAAATTCTATCAATAACTCGCCATACCTAAATTTGACACTTGGATGAAATGAACCAATTTCTCAAATAGCACAAACTATCTCAACTCACCCAATATGAAATCAATAATTTCAGTACCTCTACAGCTAATATGGAGATTGAATTCGTAATTTTAAAACTCTCAAGAAATCTTCAGGCACAAGATTTAGCTAGAGAATTCAACCAGACTTTGAAAAAATTAATACCAGTTCTACACAGATTCTTCCAGAAAATAAGAGGAAAAAACACTCCCCAACTCACTGTATTAAGGTAGTGTTGACACTAAAACCAGATATAGACAATACCACAAAAAGAAAACTGCAGACCAATATCTCTTATTAATATAGATGTAATTTAAATTGGCAGAGTGTTAAGAGAAAAAACTATATATACAAAGAATTATGTATCATGACAAGTGAATTTTTTTTTTCAGTTATGCAGGGCTGGTTCAATAGTCAAGAGCCAACAGTGTAATCTACCATATTGACAAGTTAAAAGATTACATGATTATACCAATTGTTAAAAAATTTTTGAGAAAATTCAACATCCATTCATGATTCTTAAAAATCTGTCAGAAAAACATAGAAAGAAGCTTTTCTCTATTACAAGCCAACTTGACAATGAGCATCTACAAAAAAACCCTACAGCTAACATTAACCTCAGTGGGAAGAGATTGAATATTTTACACCTAAGATCAGAACCAAGGCAAGGGTGCCTATTCTCAGTACCCTTACTCAGCATTGTAGTAGAAGTTCTTGCCAGTGGAATATGGCAAGAAAGAAAATAAAAAGCATTCAGATCAGAAGGAAAGAAATAAAGCTGTCCCTATTTAAAGATGACATGACTGTCAACATAGAAAAATCCCAAGGAATGTACAGATTGAAATGTGTCCTAGGACCACTCCATTGGTTTGCACCAGCACCAGCTGTTCCCAGGAAGGTCATGTGTTCATTTGGACCTGTGATGATTCCTCAGGCAATACGTGGTTCCCTAAACTGCTGCACAAATTCAGTGATGTGTGTGGCATGTGAGCTGATCATTACATGTAACATCCTGGCCTCAGATGGAGGCAGTGAAGTGAACCTGTGGAATGAATCAGTTGTTGGATGGGCAGTGGATATGCATGAGTGATGTCAACACGGCCAGGGTTCTGTGTCAGCTTGAGTCACAGGGCGGGCAGAATGAGCAGACAAAACAGATTGGGCCTAGCTCCTCCATCTGGTGGCTCCTGTACTGCACTTTTTTGGGCTAACTGACCAAACAACTGGGAGGAATAGCTCCCAACGCCAACAAGATTTTTTACCCAGGAATAGTTAGTGGTTCCCACATGCAACCACAGATTAATCATCTGCCTTAATATGATTTAATTTGGTTTGTAGTTTACTGTCTTGCTGAAAGCACTCATGTTACGAGGGGGAAAACTACAAATTATCTTGAAATTTATTATTTGAAAGGTTTTTTTGGCAAGTTTTATATGACTTTTTGGTTCAAGCATTAATTGAGGAATTTTTGTTTCCAAAGTAACTGAATAAAATCATATTGCTTATAAAAAGAAAAAGAAAAAATTTGTAATCAAATTAACACGATATAATATCAACATACAAAAATCTCATTGAGCACATGGAAAATGAAATTTAAAGTGTAATACCATTTATAGTTGCCCAAATAAAAGACACATAAGTATAAGTCTAAGAAAACACGTAACAGGACTTTTATGCCAAAAACTATAAAATCCTGATGAAAAAAAAATCAAACCTCTAAATAAATGGAGAGACACTCCATGTTCACAGATTGGAAAGTTCAGTACAGGAAATATGTCAGTTCTCCCCAAATTAATATACAGGTTTAACTCCATTCCTATCAAGTCTCAGCAATATTTTTTGTATATATAGACAAAATTATTCTAAAATTTATCTGGAAAGATAAAGGAAATAAAATAGTTAAACAATTTTGAAAAATAAGAACATAGTGGGAGAAATCACTCTACCCAATTTCAAGAGATATCTGAAGACTGTGTAACACCAGCATAGAATAGACACAGGTAACAGATAAAAAAACACGGAAATAGACCCACAAAATGTGACCAAATGCTTTTTGAGAAAGAATCAAAAGCGATTCAATTGAGGAGTCTTTTCATCGTATGGCACTAGAGCAATTAGACACCCATACACACCCACAAAAAAGTGTCCTTGACCTAAGTCTTAACACCTCATACAAAAACTAGCTCAAAATGGATCACAGACTTAAATGCAAAATATTAAAATGTAAAACATTTAGAAAGAAATAGGAGAAAATCTTTAGGATTTAGCATTAGTCAAAGAGTTTTTAAGACTTGACACGAAAAGCCCAATCCATAAAAGGAAAAACTGATAAATTGAACTTCACCAAAATAAAAAATCCTGCTTTGTAAGTGATCGTGTAAAGGATAAAGAAACAAGATACAGACGGAGAAAATCCTTGCAAACTACATATCCAACAAAGGTAGTATCTAGAATATATGAAGAACTCTCAGAACTCAACAGTTAAAACAAAATCCGGTTAGAAAATGGGAAAAGGCATGAATAGACATTTACCACAGAGAATAAACAGATGACAATATGCAACATCATTAGTCATTAGGGAAATATAAATTAAAATTACAATGAGATCAGTACACACCTGTCAAAATGGCTAAAATAAAAAATAGTAACAATACCAAATGCTGGTGAGTATGTAGAGAAACTGGATCTCTCATATATTACTGTTAGAAATGTAAAATGGGACAGCCACTCTGGAAAACATTTAGCAGTTTCTTTAAAAACTAAACACGTGCTTTCCACAGTGATCCAGCAGTTGCACTTCTGGTTATTTAGTCCAGAGAAATGAAATTTTATGTACACCAGAAAACCTCCACCCAAATGTTTATAGTAGCTGCATTCATAATAGCCAAAAACTAAACAACCCAGCTGTTCTTCACAGGTCATGCTTGAACGAACTGCAGTGCATTCACACCATGGAACACAGCTCAGCAATAAAAAGGAACAAATTTTTTATTAACCCAACCACCTGGGTAAATCTGTACAGATTTATGTTGAGTGAACAAAAGTCCATCGCAGAAGGGTACATACTGGATGATTCCACTTAACATAACTTTTTTTTTTTTTTTAAGATTTTTATGGGGGAATTGGGGGAGGGGAACAGCGTTGGGGAGTCGGGGAAGGGGAACAGACAAGTTGCTGTCCTTTTGTTCTTCAGTCTAGTTGTGGAGGACATC
>NW_017732578.1:320675-321632 GCF_001890085.2 Hipposideros armiger | reverse complement strand
AAAAAAAAAGGATTCATTTAAAGAATTACAAAACCTCAGCATATCAATAAGACTATAAATTCATAAGATATCAGTATATACTGCTTATAATTACAGGAGGATATCTTTACAGTGTTGATGTAGGGTACGGTACAAAAGTGACAGCCAACTGACATAAGGGTTTTTTTTTTTTGTATATGGCATTTCAGAGAATATACTTTGGCTTATGATAGAGCTAGAAGTTATAAGAAGATGTATATATTAAAGTGTATACATTTTAAGGATATAAAATTAATTCTAAAATACTTTATAAACAAATCAACACATGGTAACAATTAGGAGGGAAAAATCCCTCTTTTTTCCTTTCTAATATTACTAGCTCCTCATTCATACTCCAGAAAAGTATTCCTTTACTTAACTAATAAAAAATGTCTTTATACTGGCATTAATGCCTTTCCATAATCTGACCCTAATCACCTTTCTAGCCTTACATATCTTTTCCCAAATTCTTGTCATTGAGTTTTAAACTGCTTCCTAGAATGTTGTTTCTGTCCTGTACCCACAAATTCAATTCTTAACCAGTTTTAAGGCTAAGACTCAAATGCCAAGACCTCTACACACACTTCTTGGCTCACCACAACTAAAAATAATAACACCCCTCTTTAAAATCCTTAGAGCATTTATCATAGCCTAACTTGCGTTTTCTTCCTTCCTGCTTATTTTTTCCATATTTCATGTATGTTCTATATAAACAGAAGCAGTGGTTTCATTCATTCTGTTTTCCATAAAACATTTAGCAAATGGCAACCAAAATAGGTGAATGTGGGCCGGCCAAGTGGCTCAGTTGGTTAAGAGCTCACTCAAAGAGTACCAGCTCTGAGCAACAAGGTCGCCGGTTAGATTCCCGGCCCGAGCTGAGCTGCCGCTGAGCTGCCAACAGGTGGCAGGATGGCTTAGCTAAAAAAAAAACAAAAAAAA
>NW_017732578.1:315389-318040 GCF_001890085.2 Hipposideros armiger | reverse complement strand
TTAATGGGAAGACATACTCTGATTTCAGATGTTAAAAAGTAAAACTTAGGGGCGGCCAGGTGGCTCAGTTGGTTAGAGTGCTTGCTCTGAACAAGGTTGCTGGTTCAATTCCCACATGAGCCAGTGAGCTGCACCCCCAACTAGATTGAAAACAGCGACTGGACTTGGAGCTGTCGGGTCCTGGAAAAAACACGGTTACCCAATAAAAAAAAAATGTTTTTTAAAGTAAAACTTAAAATAAGTGAAAAACGACTACTTCAGAAAGAGACAATCTTTTGCTTAATAACAGATGTACAAAAGATAATCCCCATCTTACAAATATGTCTTATTTCTACATGATATAATTTATCCCCTAAAGAAAATCAGTAACTGAAAATAAGTACCATTTCCAAACTGAGCTATAATAGCAACAAAAATATCTGCAACCCAGACAAGGAGTGTACTTACACTGAGATCCTCTATATGAAAAGATATCATTAAATGGTAGTGATGAAATTTTCCCAAATAAAAACAGTATCTCTTAATCATATTATGGTCCAAAATATGCAAAACAAGAAATGTGATACATAAATATAGTTCCTGATAACACTTAAAATCCTTTATCATAGATTACTTTTTCTGATAACAATTTTTCCTATACTTAGTGATAGCTCATATAGTAGAAAAGCAATATAAGGAAGTCTTTTTTACTTCTAATAAGCTATTAATATCAACTGCAAAGTGGAAAGAAGAGTAGGTCAAAATCCCATAATTACTTGTGCTCCTAAATTATAATAAGAGAATATCTTCTTCCCCTCCCAAAAGAACATGATCCAATATTTGACCTATTTCTCTTTATCAACTAACTCACTCCATTTTCACCAACTCCCTCACTATGTCAATATGTGTTAGTTTTCACAAAAGGAAGCACTCACTAAGGCCATTCACCATAAGATGTTGGAAATGACCGACAAAGGACCCACATCCTGAGGGAAAATTATGTTACATTTAGCCTTTCCTCTAACCTCCTTCCACTTTCAGATGCCCCATCCAATCATGATTTTCAATATGACCCAAGGATGATAGGCTAATCTGTGCCTCTCTTATCTCTAGTCATTCTTCATGGGGCAAAAGTAAAGCATGAGTAAAAGTGAGTAAGGAGAATTTAGACTGAAATAAAAGAGTCTAGTTGAGCTACTCCTATAAGTTCACAAAAAATATCTGCAATGTAATATGTCAAATAAGAGAACAAGATCTCTTGGAACTGGCACTGTTTATATCTAAGATAAAAGTCAGTGGAGAAGTGAAGAGTAAGAGAATATGCCACAGAATATACCAAGTAAGAGTAAGTATATCAAAGACAAGGCAAAAAAGGGCTAGCTAAAAATCCCCCCCCCCAAAAAAAAAAGGACAAAAACAACTGATACTCCAGTGCTGTGACGATCCAAGTTGAAGACTGGTGATTGATGGGTTGAATAAGGGTTCTACCATTGGTATAAAGAGAAGCAAAATAAAGAAAATAATAAAGTAACACAACATTGTATCACCTACTAAGTATTTGTGCCAGAAACGTTTAATCTGAATTGAATCAAACCTGTATGTACATCCATCTAATATATCTAGTTTACAGAAAATTCAGACAACATCGTAACAGTTAATACCACAGGAGGCAATCAAACTAATACCAGAAGGCAGGTCATTCTATATGTCAAGTCTCTTCAACAAGTCAATGTGAGAGTAAGAGAGAGGGAGGGAATAGGAAGGAGTGGGGAGAGGGGGAGAAGGGAAGAGGGGGAGAGGGNCCCAAAAAACAAAATAGGTGAATGTTTAGCCCTATGAAACATATAGTATTACTGAACATATTGACAAACGAGGTAAACCATTAAGGCATTAACATAACATAACTTGACAGATACCGATAAGTCTTTATTTGAATCAGGATTAGGGTTTAGAAGTTCCACAACTTCAAGCTGGTTGTTGACCCTTAGGGGCATATTAGTATTACTTATTTACTTAAATAGCATTTCTAAAACAAACTTATTTTAGATAATCAAATGACTTTACGGTTCATTAATCTGTATATTCCTTAGATTCCATGAACTAAAATATTCAGTGAGTCCTAAATTCAATAACTAAACAACTTCTTCACATTAGTAATATTTTTGTTAAGTAGAAAATATAACTCAAGAATACAAAATAAAGACCACCATCCAAAAACTTTGTACAATTATTTTCCTGATGTCAATATCTAAACTCTACTCTATGAATATCAACTGGCCACTTCCCTATTTTATAAAACTTGCCTTCCATTCTTTCACTCTTTTCCAAAAACAAAACCCTACTTTCTTCCTATCATTCATTCCATCGCACATAAAATGAAATGGGTCTCATGGCCTGGTTTCTGGGCCGGCTTGATGATGCTTTAGCTCTGAAGTGTTCTCAAACTGTTGTTTGAATTCAGAGCGCTGAACCTTTTGGTCCCCTAGAATGTCCAGCTGAATTTCTAAACAATCTCATTTTCTAAAAATTATGCAGATATTTGATATAATCTTTTCTCCCCTTCCTCTCCTTCATACCTCCTTTCTTTGTTTCATATTCAATCATTCCATACACATCTATTGAGCATTGATATAAGCCAACTACTCAATTAGAAAATTTTGATACAAAGGTAG
>NW_017732578.1:310391-311560 GCF_001890085.2 Hipposideros armiger | reverse complement strand
AATTAAATATGAAGTGCAGATGGGGCAAATACCCTTTCAAGAGATATACCACGGACTCCATAAAAGCCCTGCCTGATCATTTCTGTTCTGTTTCACTCGGGTTAGATACTCCTCTGTGCTTTGAAAGCACTCCGTGTTTATCCATATCCATTCAAAGAAATGGAACTTCTAGGAGGCTGATTCAGCCAGGCAGCAGACAAGCCAGACTGCTTTCTACCATGGAATGACCTGGCCTTGCTGACATAGAGTTCAATTTCAACAGTAGGAAAGCCCAGTTTGTAAGCATTCTCTTTAAAAGCACAGAAACTGTAAAGTTGGTTTTTCTGAAATAGTAGTGATGCAACCCTCAAATATAAAATGTGGTGGGGGAAAAAAGGTGCAGTGAAGTATCAAGAATTTGGCTTCTCAGGCCTGGCACTCTCTCACTCTTCAGAGGCACCTCTGCAACCTCCTTGAAGAATTAGGGAGAACAAAGAAACTTCACTTCTGACTGGAATATGTTATACTATCTCTTATTTTGTATAAATGTCTCAAATCAGGTTAATTCCTGCCATTAAAGAAAATGTATATTCTTCAAACTCTGTCTGGTGGCCCTTTCTATCAAGAACTATCTCATTATGATAACTGAACAATACCTTAATCACAGCATCTATCAAATTGTTTTGAAATATACTGTGGGTGCCAAAAAATGTATACAAGTGAACACTTTGGTCAACGTTGCTCAAGCAGTAGTTCGCAGCAATCAGAAGTGTCTGGACGCTGATGGTAACCACTTTGAGCACCTCTTGTAATTGCAGAAGTCAAAACTTGTATTCATCTTTTGTTATCACTATATATTGAGTACTATTGGACAACTTTAATACAGTATTCCTTTCCTAAATTGTGTATACATTTTTTGGCACCCTCTGTATTTACCTACTTCCTTGTAAGGAACTAAGCAATTAAAAGGTGGGCCTTGATCTTATTTACTTTTGGACCCTCTAGCAGAGTGCCTAGAACATACTGGGTGCTTAAAAAACGTTTACAAAGCTAAAGTGGAAAAATGGGATAAAAAGAAACTCATAGTTCCTCCCCCAAAAAAGTAGTTCAATAAGTGCTAGAATGGAACAACTGATGTGAGCTTCCAAGAGGGAAGGAGGGAGAGGGAGAGGGAGGGGGAGGGGGAGGGG
>NW_017732578.1:263284-310301 GCF_001890085.2 Hipposideros armiger | reverse complement strand
GGAGGAGAGAAATATGGAGAAGGAGGAAAGTGGGAAGGTAATGAAAATGAATTTAGAGGCTACCTAGTATGTGAACTTTCTAAATGCTTTTTAGAGTAAACTATCTATAAATAATTGGTTTCAAATGGATTGGAAAGGGACAAGAAAGTATGCCTTTTTTATCTATTACTGTCAAATAGTCAAGTAAATATTTCCTGGGGGGAAAAATTTCAATCCACATAAGATTTCTAAATGTATAATCTTTTATTTACCAGCCTAGCTGAAATCATTATTATCCCATGTTAACCGGTAAGGTAAAAAACTATTGAAACTTTTTTAAACAACTTTTTAACAAGATATGCAACATGTTTACTTATCTCAAAGCAGTCTCTAATATATCTTTAACATATCTGCACAGGGCTGGTTCCAGAACTACTTTCAAGGTCTACAAATGAAGTTAATATGAGAAGCAGAGCAAACAGATTTTTCAATATGGAGAAAAGACACAGACGACAACTTGAGAAAGAAGACATCTTCAAAAAAATAAATAAAAGGAATATGTGCATGGCATTAAAAAATTCAAACTTCATAAAGAGGTAAAAAACAAAAGGCATATCTCTCTGCCACCTCCAATCCCAGTCCTATTCCCCAAATGGAACCACTTCATTTTTTCTTAGGTATTCTTCAAGAAAAAAGATGTATATACCTTAGCATATATATAAGAAATCCTTATTTTTTAACGTCCACACATAACATCATATAATAGCATTTTCTTTTTTTCTTTTTTTATTTAAAATTTATTCGAGTGACAATGATTGGTAAAATTACAAAGGTTTCAAGTGTACAATTCTGTAATACATCATCTGTATATCACATTGTGTGTTCACCACCCAGAGTCAGTTCTCCTTCCATCACCGTATATTGGATCCCCTTTACCCTCTTCTACCACCCTCTCCTCTTACGCTCTGGTAACCACTAAACTATTGCCTGTGTCTATGAGTTTTTGTTTTGTTATTTGTCTTGTTCCTTTGTTGCTTTCAGTTTTATATCCCACATATGGAAGGCAGTGTGGAGGTTCCTCAAAAAATTAAGAATAGAATTATCATATGACCCATTAATCCTGAAAACATTTATCCATAAGATATAACAGGGCTGCCAAAAAAAATGTATACACATGACTTGTATTCATCTTTTGTTATCAGTATATATAGAGTATTACAATTTTAATACAGTTTTATCCTTTCTTAAAATGTGTATACATTTTTTTGGCACACTCTGTATGTGCTCTAATGTTCATTGCAGCTTTATTTATGGTGGTCAATACATGGAAGCGTCCTTCGATAGATGACTGGATAAAGAAGTGGTATATATACACAATAACATTTCCTTGGCCTTGATAACTTACATTATACACTTAATATCTTGAAAATCTTTCTCAGCACATAAAAATAATAATGCTCTAGCAATATTTATCAAGCACTTACAATGTTCCAGACAATGTGCAAAATGTTATACTTGTTACATCTCATTTATTTAACCTTCAAAAACCCCATGAAGTTGGCACTATATTAGGATATTGAAGTTTCAAGAGGTTAAGGTTATATAACCAATAACGAATAACACGAAAATCTGAATTTAAGAGCCCCCACTTTTAACTACTGCTCTCCTTTTTGTCTGCTATAGAGTCCATGACATAGATAAACCGGAAAACATTAAGCTAGTCTCTATTAGTAGACATTTAGTTTATGTCTTGTTTCAGCAAAGATCACCAATGGAATGTAAGCTCCATGCGGGCAGATTTTTGTCTAAATCAAAAATTATGAGTGATTTCTATTTTCTCTTTTTGGCCTTTTGTATTTTTAAATTTTCTGTAGCACCATATATTATTTTATAATCAGAAAAACTGATATTTTTAGATAAATTTCAAAAACAAATAACTTTCCCAAGCTTATGAAAGGTAGAGTCAGGGTTTGAATTCAGATCCATAGAGCTCCTAAGTCCTCTTTCCATGGAAGCAAGTTTCCAAAGGTAAGTGATTCTAGCTATAGTTCATATTAATGATTTCTCTATTCTTCAAAACCTAGCCTATGAGGTCAGTTAAATATACCCATTGAAAATGTCTAGTCTATATATACTAACATATTAACAGGACCACTATAATGACAGCAGTCACTATTGTGACCTATTTCCTACCTTTCATGGGTGGCTAAATGAAACTCCCATCTGTGTCACTGCCTTTGTGTCACTTGTAAGTTAGCCTGTGTTAAATTCTTTATGAATTTAGGTCCAGAGTGGACCAGTAACCACATACGGCCGAAGAAAATGAAAACACATACAGGTTGATCTGTGAAACCAAAGAACAGACATAGTACTTCTATGTAATACACTGCAACATTTAACACAGCGCATTTTGAGAAAGAAAAAAAAAAAGAGCGCATTTTGGGGATGGATAAAAAAAGATGTCAGATGACTCATGTATCCCATCTGACACTATTTTGGGATAACATTTTTAAGTCAAAAATTTAGAGAGCACTGTTAAAGAGACTTAGATGTTCTCCATCATTCTTACCTATAGCTTTTCACTATATTTAAATTCCTTCAACTAAAACATGGTAATAATATAGCTCCCTAATTCATGGAATATATTAAATTATAACTATAGAGAAAAAGAACTTAAAAATTTAGCATTTAGGAAAATTAACACATCTAAAATTAACAACTAAAAAGAAAATGGGTGGGGAGGGGAGCTATAAGGTAAAAAGTTAATCCTTCAAAAGGAGATAAATTTATCTTCAATTCCATCCTAGTTCATAAAAATAAAGCCAGAATCTTCTTACCCACAAACATACAAATTATATCTTGGTATAAACTGTATATACTTAATTGCTAAGTCCAGTTCACTCAAACTCTTAACAACTTCTCAAATCTTTATCCCTTCCTACAGCATCTGTCTAGAAGCAACAGCATACCTATGCTGAAAGTCTGAATGCATTTCAGACTTGCCTCCTTCGAATGGGAAGAAAGCAAGGATGTCTGTTCTCACCACTTCTATTCAACGCTGTACTGCAGGTTCTAGCGGTTGCAATAGAAAAAGGAAGGAAGGAAAGAAATTAAAGGCATCCAGATTGTAAAGGAAGAAATAAAACTATCTTTACTCACAGACAACATGATACTGCATGCAGAAAATCCTAAGGAACCCACAAAAAAATACTAGAATAAATGAATTCAGCAAGGTCAGAGAATATAAGTTCAACATTCAAAAATGACTTGTACCTCTCTGTATGGTAGCAACAAACAAACCAAAAATAATTTTTAAATCCATTCATGATAATATCAGAAACTATAAAATACTTAGAAATAGATTTAACAAAAGAAGTACAAGACTTACTCACTGAAAACTTTAACTTTGCTGAGAGAAATCAAATAACATCTAAATAAATGAAGATATAGTCCGTGTTTGTAGATCTGAAGATTCAATATTGTTCAGATGGCAATTCTCCCCAAACTAATCTACAGAGTTAACACAATCCCTATCAAAATCCCAAAAGGATTTTTGCAGAAATTGGCAAAATTTATATTGATATGGATCCTAAAATATTTATGGAAATACAAAAAATCCAGAATAGGCAAACAGTTTTGAAAAAATTAAAAGTTGAGAACTTACACTTCCAGATTTCAAAATTTACTGTAGAGTTACAGTAATCAGAACAATGTGGTACTAATGTAAGGGCAGACATACAGATCAATGAAACAGAATTGAGTGTCAAGATATAAACTCTTACATTTATGGTCAACTGATTTTTGACAAATGTACCAAGGCAATTCAATGAGACATGGACAGTCTTTTCAACAGTGTTGCAACTGAACATTCCCACGCAAAAAAATGAATTAGACCCTCATCTCACATCATGCATAAAAATTAATGCAAAATGGACCATAAACCTAAATGTAAGGGCTAAAACTATAAAAAATTATGGAAGAAAACAGCGAAGGAAATCTTGACCATATTAAGCAGAGTCTTAGACATAACCCTAAAATCATTATCCATAAAAGAAAAACACTGATTAATTGAACTTCATCAAAATTAAAAATGTGCTTCAAAATCACCATTAAGAAAATGAAAATCAAACCACAGAAAAAAATATTTGTAAATCATGAATCTAATAAAGGACTTGTATCCAGAACATATTAAGAACTCTTACAACTCAAAAACAAGATAAATAATCCAATTTAAAAATGAGCAAATAATGTGAATAGGTATTTTACCGAAGAAGACTTGTGAATAGCCAAAGAGCACAAGAAAAAACATCACTAATCATTAAGGAAATGCAAATCAAAACCATAATGAAATGCCTACTTCACACTCATTAGAATGTCTATAATCAAAAAGAGGACAATACCATGAGCAGCCACCCAATGGCCAGGGACCAACTGCCTCAATCAGGAAGAGCACAATGATCACAATACCAACATTGGGCCAGTGAAGCAACGTCCTCCACAACGAGACTGAAGAACAAAAGGACAGCAACTTGTCTGTTCCCCTTCTCCGATTCCCCAACATTGTCCCTCTCCCCCATTTCCCCAATAAAATCTTAAAAAAAAAAAAAAGAGGATAATAACAAGCATTAGGAAGGATGTGGAGAAATTAGAACCCTCATACACTGCTGGTAGGAAATGTAAAATGGTATAGTTGCTGTGAAACAGTTCGGCAGTTCCTCAAAAAACTAAATATAAAATTACCAGATGACCCAGCAATTCTACTCCTAGGAATATACCCATAAGAATTGAACGCAGGTATTCAAACAAAAGCAGTGTATGACTATTCCTAGCAGCACTATCCACAATAGCCAAAAGGTAGAAACAACCTACATGTCCATCAACTGGTGGGCTGATAAACAATATGCACTCGATACATACACAGGAATATTATTCAGCCATAAAAAGAGTAAAGTACTGATACACGCTACAACATGGATAAATCATGAAAACATTATGCTAACTCAAAGAAGCCAGACACAAAAGGACACATATTGTATGATTCTATCTATGTGAAATGTTCAGAAAAGGCAAATCTAGAGAGAAAATATATTAGTGGTTGCCTGGGGCTTGGGGTGGGACTAGGGAGCGACTATAAATTGTCACATGGGATTATGGGGGGGGGTGATGAAAATGCTTTAAAACTGGATTGTAGTTGATGGCTTCACAACTCTATAAATTTACTAAAAATCATTGAATGGTCCAATAAGTTAATTTTATAGTATATAAAGTATACCTCAATAAAGTTATTTGTTTTTTAAAAAGAGCCTGGGTATGGTTGCAACTATTCTGTGAAGATAAGGGGAAGAAATTGTCAGAGTAAGAATGATGATAACAGTTAAAAAAGTGAGAGCTGGAGTGGAGTCACTAAGAAAGTTTTGCACCCTGAGACCCCTATACCACAATCCCTGCATCTTTAGCAAAGTTTATGAAAGTCATTAAATGGGTGATATGAGTAAAGGAGTTCATGATGATGCAGGAATGCAGATGCAGAAAGAAGCATAGGGAAGCAAAAAAAAAACAAACAAAAAAAAAAACGAAAAACAAAAAGGGTCAAAATGATGCATAACTCCTTGTGAGGGCTATGAGTTGGCATTAAGGCCAGAGCTAAATTTACAAGGTTACGGGACGGAATCCACAGCTGGAATCATTTCACCAGTTACATTTAAATTTTAGCAGGTAGCAGAGCTGACTATATAGCTATATATTTAAATAATTACAGTGATGCTGAACAATGTAAAGACACTAATTTTAAAGAACATCCGTTGTTTTGGTGTGACCAGCAAGCTTACCCTCTTTCTTTTGGTTAGGAACCCCTTCTTTCTGGTAAGGAATTTGTTCCTTGAGATTGGGTGGGGCTGACACTATCACATCTCTCCCTCAAAGCCACAGAAAAGGACATATGACCCTGGACTGGCCAGAGTCCCCTACATCCCTAAACATAGTAATTGGTTCAAAGAAGGAAAGTGACCCAAGCCAGACCAGTAATTGAGTTCCTGGATCTTTTCTGCCAGAACTAAACTGGGCCAGGTTTGAGCCTGGGGCTGCCAACTCTCATTGTAACCCTTCAGTAGAAAATCTATTCAAGGCATGAAGATAAGAGGCCTGCTGACATCATCAGTATCTCTCGCTGAACCAAATGTACTCGGTTATGTGTGTCAACATTTTTTTTATGTGCAAATTAATCTGATTTGAGTTTCTGTCACATGCAACCAAAAAGTCTCCTCTGTAAAAAGCCACTGAAAAGTAGTTAAACATCGAGAGTGTGCCAAAGTATACCAAATATTGCAACCCAGATGTGAAGGGGAATTAACTCTCTGAGAAGATTGAACTGACTAATGGAAAATAGGATGCAGAAAAAAGCAGGTAGATAAATTTCTTCTTCCAGACCCCCATCTACTGATCTGAGGGACTGTTCCTCCTTAAAAAGATATCCTGTGTGGCTAGCAGGCACACCTGCCAACAATCTCTCTCCAGTCCTTTGAGAAGCAACAGCCTATGAGATAAGGTATCACCATATATTATTTCCTTTCCTTCTCTGCCCCACCTCCCTTTTCTCTTTTGATGCCCTGGAATTATGCCTCCTAGATAAAGCCCCAATTCTTAAACCCGGTCTGTCTCTTGTTTTCTAGGGAACCCAGACTAAAAAACCTATAGCACTTCATATTGAGCAAAACATAGAAAGCTTTCCCTTTGAGATCATAAACAAAATAAGGATGCCCAATATTAATAAAATGTTGAATAAAACTCATAATAAGTTGCACAGTAATTCAAGGTAACAACCTACCGAGCAAGACAGAAAAACTAAATCAGTTATAAGGTTTGGAAAGGAAGAAACAAAAATTCATGATTTCTATTGTAGAAGGTATGTTTTTCTACATAGAAAATACAAATAAATCCACAGATACATTTTTAGAACTAACAAGAAGATTTTAGCAAGGTATATAGCTAGACACAAAATCGTTATATACCTAGGAATAAATGTAACTAAAGATATGTAAGAACTTTACTGAGAAAATTATAAAATTTCATTGTATAATATAAAGAAGACACAAATAAATGGTGAGAGACACCATGATCATAGATTGAAAACTCAATACTATAAGGATGTCATCCCCCCCTCCAAATTAATAGATTCAATGTAATCCCAATCAAATTCTAATAGGATTTGGGGGGTTTTCTAAAATATATATGGAGGGCCGGCCAAGTGGCTTAAGAGTTGGCTTGGGACGCCAGCTCTGAGCAGCAGAGCCCCGGTTTGGATCCCACAGTAGGGCCAGTAATGCTGCGCCCTCTACAGCTAAGATGGTGAACAACAGCTTGACCTGGAGCTGGGCTGCCATGAGTCACCGGGGATGGCATAGGCTGCAGTGAAGCTGCAGTAGGCTGCCATAAGCTACTGTGAGTGGCTGGCAGCCGTCATGAGCTGCCAAGAGCCACCGTGAGCGGCCGTCCAGTGGCAGGCGACCCATCTGCCTCACCCAGGAAGAGCGCAATGATCACAATACCACCATGGGCCAGTGAAGTGACGTCCTCCACAACTAAACTGAAGAACAGGAGGTCAGCAACTTGTCTGTTCCCCTTTCCCGATTCCCCAAAGCTGTTCCCCTCCCCCAATTCCCCAATAAAATCTTTAAAAAAAACAAATGAATAAATATAAAAAATAAAATATACATGGAAATTCAAAGGGCTAAGAGCAGCCAAGACACTTTTTTAAAAGGTGGTAAGAGTTTTTCTACCAAATTCCAAGACTTATGAAAATTAAGATCATTTATAATTGGTGAAAAGATGTATAACCAAACCAGTGGAACAAAATAAACAGCCCAGAAAAAAGGCCCACAAGTAAGAACACACAATCTATTATAGAGGCAGCAGGGCAGATCAATGGAAAAAGGATAATCCATTCTGAAAAAAAATAAAATTTCACGCCATAGAGATATCAAGTCCAGGTAGAACATAAGCCTAAATACAAAGGAGGTGACTACAAAGTTTATGACAATACAGGTGAATTCTTAATAACCTCAGGGTAATAAAATATTTCTTGAACAAGACTCCAAAAGTACTAACCATTAAAAAAGACTGATAAGTTGCATTAAAACTGGGAATTTAGTTTTGAAAAGAGTCCATAAAAAGGATTAAAAACAAAAGAGTAGGAAAAGATATTTGTAACACATATAATCAATAAATGACTAATACAGTGAATGTATATAAAGTACTCACACAAATCAGTAAAAGCCAGAATCCAGAGGGAAAAAACAAAGGAAGAGAATGGCAAAAGATATAAATAGGCAATTTACAAAATAGTATTCAAATGGTCAATAAACATACAAAATAGAGCTCGATCTCATTAGTAATCAAGTAAACACAAATTAAAACTTATTTTACAATAAGAGCATCATGGACCCACCAGATTGGCAAAAATAAAAAAGTTGGCAAACCAAGTGATGCAACTATGTAAAGCAACATTGTTGTGAGAGTTGTAAATTTCTACAACTCTTATAAAACAGTTTGGCATTGCCTAATGAACTTGATAAAAAAAACTGCCATAGCAAGCAATAAAATACCTAAGACCCAACAATTCCTCACCTGAATATACCCTAGAGAAATCCATGCACATGGGTAGCATATATGTATAGAAATGTTCATAAAAACATTGTTTCTAATAGTAAAAAACTGGAAATGACCCAAATGTCCATCTACTGTAGAATGGAAAATTGTGGTATATTTATACAATGAAATAACATAAAGCAATGAAAATGAATGAACTTCAACTTCTCATAATATCATGAATCTCACAGATACAAATATAATTTTGAGCAAAAGAAGACAGGAAAGCATACAAGCATACAGTATGATTATATTCAAATGAATTCAAAAACAGAAAAAAATATATTGCTTAGGGCTTCATTCATAGGTGGTAAAAAAAAAAAAAAGCAAGGAAATGGTTATGTCAAAAGTATGAATAGTGGGGGCCGGCTGAGTGGCTCAGTTGGCTAAGAGTTAGCTTAAGAGCATGAGCTCTGAGCAACAGGGCCGTCGGTTCGATTCCCACATGGGCCAGTGATGCTGCGCCCTAGCTGAGCTGCCACTGAGCTGCCAACAGGTGGCAGGATGGCTCAGCTGATGAGAGCACATGCTCCTAACAACAAGGTTGCCAGTTTGACTCCCGTATGGGATAGTGGCTACGCCCACCTGCAACTAAGACCTGAACTCAGCACTTTGAGCTTAGAGGCCATGAGCTGCTGACGGGAAGCCAGATGGCGACTGGCACCCTCCACAACTAAGATTGAAGAACAACAACTTGGCTGGTTCCCCTCCCCAATTCCCCAACACTGCTTTCCTTCCCCAATTCCCCAATTTAAAAAAAAAGAAAAAGTATGGATAGTGGATTAGAATCATCTGAAGAAAAAGGTAAAATGTGGGAAAGAAGAGGAATGATATACCCAAAAAAAAAAACCAAAAAAAAACAAAACAGGAGAGTTATAAAGATGGAAATGAGCAGAGCATTTATGGGGGTACAGTGAAAACGCTGAAATGGCCCAAAATGCAAGCTAGAAAATAAGAAAACTGAAGGGACCAGATTATGGATGACTTTAAAATGCAAGCAAGAATGGATATAACACCATAGGAAGCCACTGTATGAACAAAAGAATGCCATGAAAAGCTGTATTTTAGGGAGACTTCCTTTGCAACACATTTGCATTAGAGGAGGGACAGACAAAGATCAGCTGTGACCCTGTTGTGGTCATCTAGAAGTGAGGTAATGAAAGATGCTCCAAGGTGGCAGGGTGGCATTCATTCAAATACTTCTTATATGTCCAGTTTACACAGACTCTGTGCTAATGAGCACTGAAGACAAAAAGACCTAGACCAGCCATGAGAAAGTTCTGGAAAGCAGTATAAAATTGGGGGGAAAGTGAGGTGGGGGTACAAGCATGAGAAATTTTTTTTTTTTAAAAGCAAGCAGTAGCTGAAGAAATCAGTAATGAAGAAAAAAGTCACAGGTTCCTAATCCTCAAGAGTTCCATCATTCAAGTACATATGAGATACCCTAATAAAGTAAGCACAGCCATAAGGTCCAAGGACTGGTGAGGAGAACAAGCAGGAAGTAGTCGTGCTTTTACCACATACAAGTGAGAAATATGACTAGAAAAGAAAAAGGAGTGATTGGTTGCCAGCTAGAAATGCCAGAAGACTCAATGGTTCTTTGTTTTATGATGAGAAAGGTATAGTAAGTCTTATGGTTTAAGGAAAACATTCATAAAAAGGAATAGATTGAAGATTCTAGATAGGAATGGGAAAATTGGGAAATCAAGGTTCTAGGGAAGGTGGCAAGGTATGGGATTAAAATAATAATAAGATAGGTAAGCTTTAGGAATAAGACACCTTTCAGACTCAAGAGACAGATGCTTAAATAACATATTAGGAAAGAAGTATGCTGAGGTTAAAATGAAAAACTCGCATAGATGGCCATGAATGTTTAAGCAAAAGATGTGGCAGGGGGCCGGCCAAGTGGCGCGTTGGTTAAGAGCTGGTTTGGGGGCCGGCTGAGTGGTGCGATGGTTGGGAACTGGCTTGGGATGCTAGAGGGCCCCGGTTCGGATCCCACATGTGAGGGCCAGTGACACTGCCCTCCACAGCTAAGATGCTGAACGGCAGCTCGACCTGGAGCTGGGCTGCCGTGAGTCACCGGCGATGGCATGGGCTGCGGCCCCTGTGGCAGTGGGTTGCCATGGGCTGCCGTGTGTGGCTAGCAGCCAGCGTGAGCGGCCGGCAGCCGCCGTGAGCGGCCGTCCGGAGGCCGGCGACTGATCTGCCTTGCCCGGGAGGAGTGCAATGATGGTGCCAACTTGGGCCGGTGGAGCAACGTCCTCCACAGTTGGACTGAGGAACAAAACGACAGCAGCTTGTCTGTTCCCTTTCCCCCAGTTCCCCAGCACTGTTCCCATCCCCCCAATTCCCCAATAAAAATCTTTTTTAAAAACGAGCTGGTTTGGGATGCCAGCTTTGAGCAGCAGGGCCACCGATTCGGATCCCACATGGGCCAGTGACGCTGCGCCCTCTACAGCTAAGATGGTGAACAACAGCTCAACCTGGTGCTGGGCTGCCATGAGTCGCCAGCAATGGCATAGGCTGCGGTGGGGCTGCAGTGGACTGCCATGAGCTACTGTGAGTGGCTTGCAGTCAGAGTGAACGGCTGGCAGCCAGCGTGAGCTGCCAAGAGCCGCCGTGAGCGGCCGTCCAATGGCCAGAGACAGATCTGCCTGAGCTCTGAAGAGCACAATGATCACAATACCAACATGGGCCAGTGAAGCAACGTCCTCCACAACTAGACTGAAGAACAAAAGGGCAGCAACTTGTGCGTTCCCCTTCACTGATTCCACAACACTGTTCCCTCCCCCAATTCCCCAATAAATTAAAAAAAAAAAAGATGTGGCAGAGAAACAAAGATGGTAAATAAAGAGATGATTTGGAATAAACCTCATTTCAAATAAGAACACATTAATTAATAAAAGATCAAACTCTGGGCTAGTCTAGTCTCCTTCTAACATTACTCTGCAGCTAGGAGCAAGAAATACGTTAGATAGTCAGCACTGGGCGTTAATGAGATGAGTACAACAAAAGGTCAGAGAGGTATAGGTGTGCCAAGAGAGGAAACAGACAGCACTGAAGTAGTTGATACTAACTGGAAAGGATTTACTTTGATCAGGAGTGAGATAATGAATAGAACAAAGTAGATTGAAAGACTGGACCTATCCAGCCAGAGTTATGAACAGGTTCAAGACTAAAAACAATTGAGTTTATAAATAAGCTTATATCCAGGAAATACTACTCATGTAAGATTTTCCTCAGAAATAAAGATCTGATGAAAGCTTTTCATTAAATTTTACTTCTTAGGCAACAAAATGACACCAAATTAACAAAGGAAAGACTAAGAAAGCAAAGGTAACTTTCAAGATGCTAACAGTGGCACTGTTAGAAAATATGGATCTACTCCAGGAAATATTTTGCAGAAAGAAAATACAAATAAAGAGTGTAGGGCCGGCCGAGTGGAGCGTTGGTTAAGAGCTGGCTTGGGACGCCAGAGGGCCCCGGTTCGGATCCCACATATGAGGGCCAGTGACACTGCCCTCTACAGCTAAGATGCTGAACAACAGCTCAACCTGGAGCTGGGCTGCCATGAGTCGGCGGCAACAGCGTAGGCTGCAGTCCCTGCTGCAGTGGGTTGCCATGGGCTACCGTGTGTAGCCAGCAGCCAGCGTGAGCGGTCAGCAGCCGCCGTGAGCGGCTGTCCAGAAGCCGGCAACTGATCTGCCTCGCCCGGGAAGAGCGCAATGATGGTGCCAGCTTAGGCCAGTGAAGCAACGTCCTCCACGACTAGACTGAAGGAACAAAACGACAGCAACTTGTCTGTTCCCCTTCCCCCAATTCCCCAGCACTGTTCCCATCCCCCCAATTCCCCAATAAAAATCTTTAAAAAAAATAATAATAAATAAATAAATAAAAAGAGTGTAAAATCTGAAATCAGAAAACTAGGATTTGAGTCCCAATTCAGGCAAATAATCTCATGTTCTGTAAACCTCAATTCCTCATTTGGATTATGAGAATAGTAACAGTAAACACCATAGAAATAATAACAGCAGCAGCTAACATTTTTTTGAATGATTATTATGTTTCAGGTACAATTCTAAATGTCCATGTGTTAACTCATTTAATCCTCACATTAACCCTGTAGAAGCTTTTACCCTATTTTACTGATGAGAAAACCAAGCCAGAGAGGTTCGATCAACTGCCCAGGATTACACAGCTATTTTGTGATATAGGCAGGATTTCAACCTGTACAATGTGCCCTTGAGCCTATGTTCTTCTTTACTATGTTCTTCTGCCTCTCTGGGTTATGACGATGAGAATGTAGTAAAAAGTATTTTAAGTATACACAAATGCTCATCATTACTGCTGAATATCTACTGACAGGACAAAATAATCCAAACAAAATCCTAGATCATTAATTTACAATCCACATTCCATAAATTGTACCTATTATATGCTGGGGTAATTATAAAGGTTGAAAATGTGTGTGCCTTGTCCTCAAAAAGTAGGAAGATAAGAGGCCATATGTGTTATGGACAAAATGTACATACATGCTGCTTTTCTCTGATGAACTGAGGTAGTAAGTAGTATGATCAGTGATACAAAATTAAAAGCTTGGAGAATCACCAAACCACAGCTTCAAAAAATAACATCACTAAATGCAAAGGATTAGGACATAACTAAGCCAGAAAAGATATCAGTATAATTCTTTTTTTTTTATTGGGGAATTGGGGGAAGGCAACAGCGCTGGGGAATCAGGGAAGAGGAACAGACAAGTTGCTGTCCTTTTGTTCTTCAGTCTAGTTGTGGAGGACGTTGCTTTACTGGCCCAAGTTGGCACCATCATTGTGCTCTTCCTGGGTGAGGCAGATCAGTCGCCGGCTTCTGGACAGCAGCTCTCGGCAGCTTGAGGGCCTCTCACTCTGGCTGCTGGCTACACACGGTAGTCCATGGAAACCCACTGCAGCAGGGACTACAGCCTATGCCGTTGCCGGTGACTCACGGCAGCCCATTGAGCTGTTGTTCAGCATCTTCGCTGTAGAGGGCAGTGTCATTGGCCTTCACATGTGGGATCTGAACCAGGGCCCTCTGGCATCCTAAGCCAACTCTTAATCAACGCGCCACTAGGCCGGCCCGCCATGTCTTTTCAATAAATGCATGTCTCTTCATTTCATTGCATTACTTAACTTTACAACTTTATAAGGCTATATTAATTTGGATTTTGTGAGGTTTTTTTTTTTGCAAAACTGATCGTGTGTGTGTGTGTGTGTGTGTGTGTGTGTGTGTGTGTGTGTGTGTGTTTTGTAATGTCACATCTGAGGACAAACTCCTTAAATAGAAAACAGACATTGTATATATTTCATATCTAAAACTAACTCCCTGATGTGCATCTTCTTGATTAGCACATTGGTTCCATTAAAGAGAAATTAATACTAAGCATGTGTGTCAAGTAATACATTTTTTTTAATGGCATTGGCTTCAGAAACAAGACCCAGTTGCTTTACCAAAAAAAAAAAAGAAAAAGGTAATAATTTCCTATTAAGTATCACAACTCCCTAGGGTATTCTAATTATTATAAGTGTTCAGTGATAGCTATTGGGTTGTCGGAAAAGTCATGATGCATTTTTGCAATGAAAACCTAGAAAAATTACATCATGACTTTTCCAACAACCCAATGTATAGGCCAGGCACTATGCTAAACACTTTACACAAATTATGACACTTAATGTTTACAGCAAGTCTATGAGCTAGGTACTGTTATTATACCCATTTTCCAGATGAGGAAACTAAAACTTACGAGAGCTGAAACAATTTGGCTAAGGTATCAAGTCAGAAAATAACTAAGATCTGAACCAATGTCACAGTCTGACACTAGAGCCCATGCTCTTAAGCACTCACTATTTTGCCTCTTAAGGAGAAAATGAAATATGTGTTTTAAAGCTCAAAAATAAAAATAAACACAAAGCTTAAATCAAAGAGATGTTAGTTTTAAATTAAAACCGAGCCAAAATAGAGTAACACTAGGGACGTTCGGGCGGTTAAGAAAGGACCTGTTTGGTAGGTCCAAAAACCTTTAAGAAAGGTTAGTAAACTAAAAAGATCCAGAGCCACAGAAATACCACTGTCAAATGAGACATTCGAATGTTTCTTTTCCTGGGACATCAAAATTCACAGAAATGTGGCCTTATTGAAACCAAAAAGTCTAGTGTCTTATACATTAGTATATTTCACACACACACACATACACAAAAAAAAATTCTACAAATATTAGACTCCCAACCGTAATTCAGTTTTTAGTTGTGAAGAGTGCGAGAGATGGCAACCAACCCACCACAAACAGGTCGAAGGCTGGGAAACCTCAACTTGGATCGCGTCCTTACTTCCACGCTCCTAAAATACGAGTCAAGGGGGCCCGCATGTAAAGAACCCTGCCTCCTCTCATCCATCTTCCTCTGGTGCTATGAGAAACAGGCGCACACCGACATTCACAGGGTAGTAACATCAGGCTTCAGCCCAAAATTCGTCCAACATTCGGTAGCTGCACACGGAAGGTGCAGACCACAAGCTATCAGCTTTCAATTTCAGCCACTCGTTTTACTTTATTTTTATTTTGTTTTCATTGACTCAAAATACTTTTAATTCAACAATGATGACTGAAGAAAAGATTGACAGCTACCTAGAGAAGCAGATATTAACATTCCTGGATTACTCAACAGATTTGGACAAAGTCAAAAGGTAGAATTTTTTTTGGAAGTTTTCATAAAGAAACAGACTCTGACTACGTTTAATAGTGCCTTGACAGTATAAGGCACTGATTTTAACAGTTGTTGAAAAACCTGGTTTTACATTTAGTCAGGACTCATAATGTACCATATAACCCACGTAAGAACTTCTGTCCAGAGGACCATCAGAAGGATAAAGTGGTGTAGGATATAAGGATTTTGTGTATGAAACTAGCATATACTTGAGTGGTAACTGCTAACCCACTGCGCTTCCAAATGCTTAGGCATGATGGGGTTTTTTGGGGGGTTTTGGTGGTTTTTTTTCAGCCACTCGTTTTAAATTCTGGGTGCACGAGCCCACTTTGAATTGGGTTTCTGGTGCAAAGAGGGTTCCTGTCAGATTTCTCCGGAGGGAAGGAGGAGGCATGGAGGAGCGGCCTCGCACTCGCCAGCAGCCCGCCGCTCCTTTTGTTGGGGTGGAGAGGGAGGACCCCAGCCCCCTCCAGGGGGCAAACGGGGAGTGGGCGGGGAGACGGGGCGGGGGGTTGAGGGGCGAAGGGCCGCGGTTCCTCTGGCGCCGGGGGTGGGGACACAAAGAATTTGGGAAGCGCCAATCGGCCGGCCGATGAACTCCCCCACCCGCCCTTCAGTAAGCAGCCGCAAAACTCCAGGCCCGGGCCGCCGAGGAGCCGCTGGAGGCGGGCGCCCAGGGCTGTCTCGGTGCCCCAGCGAGGCGAGGCTGCGGACGCGGGCTGAGGGCCGTGGGCCGAGGGTGGCGTGAGGCCTCGGCGGCGCCCGCAGCAGCCACAAGCCCCTCCGCCCAGCGGCGGGCCCGGCCGTGGGATCCCGGTGTCCGTGTCGCCACACCCACCCGCCTCCTAGGCCCGGCCCGGGAGCACTCCCTGGCTCTTCCGCTCCGGCGGCGCGTCCCACGCCCGAGATTACCTGCTGATCTTCTGGGCAAAGGCGCGGCGCTCGGCCATGGCTGCTGAGGCGGCGGCGGCGGCGGCGGTCTGGGCGCGGACCGGCGGGCGCGAGCCTCCTCGCTCGCGCTCCCTCCCTCGCGGCCTCTGCCAGTCCCAGCCCCGAAGTCGGGAGGCTGGGGCTGGCGGCCGGAGCCGGGAACGAGCCCTGCCGTAATGCTCCTGAGAGGCGCGCAGCGAGAAACCGCTCCTCCCCCAGCGCGTCAATCCCCGCGGGCACCCAGGCTTCGGAACGCCGCTGCGGCGGGCGTGAGCCAAGCGGAAGAATGGGGTTTGGAGAGAACGAGACTCCAGCCAGCCCTGGCCGCCTGGGCTCGCACGACCGATAGGACGCAGAGGGAAGCCAAAGGGGGACCAGCGACCTAGTGAAGCAGGATAATAAGATAACCGAACTCGCGGGGGGGAGGGGGGGGGCTTTCCCGAGAAGGAACGGAAGGAAACGGAAGATGGACTTTGCCGAGGGGGGCTGTGCTCTGCCGCCCAGGATGGCTCGGTTCTTGTTCCTGCAGCGCCCATCTCCGAGCAGTTGAAAGCTTTCTGTTCTGTTTCCATCTTGTGAATGGGACCTGACTGGAGAATGAATGGTTTTTCTTATAGAAAAAGAGCCAGAAAAGGCCTTTCTCCTACAGAAGTAACAATAATAATAGTTGACTTGTGGTGCTTAATCGGGCACTGGATTAAAGTTTTACATGCGCGATCTGAAAATTCACAATAGCTCTTTGAAGTAAGTTATCATCAATCACTTTTTTAGAGAGAAGGAAATTGGTTCAGAAAAGCTAAGCGACTGGCCACAGTTACACAGATGGTTTCAGACCCAAACCAGAGAGCCCAGGCCTTTTCTTTGAAGACAAATGTTTCTGCTTAGTAATATTCTTTCTGAGTCTATTACTTACCCCTTTGGGACCTCGTTTTCTATTTACATATGTTGGACGAGATGATCTCTAATGTACATCACCATCTTGACATTCTATTAAATAATCTCTGTGTTTACACTCAAACTGATCTTGCCCATCAAATCCAATTAAATAGGGACTAGCAGAAATCATGTTTAATTATTCTATGTAAACCTATAGTGTGTAGATTATTTGGCTCCTAATGCGTACTTGCTGATTACTGAAGTTATGGTGAAAATAAGAAAAATATCTTGTTTTCTTGTAGTACCTTTACTCTTAAATAGTGCAAGAATTTAATGTGCATTCATGTTATTATTCTTGCTGTGTCCTTGTGAAATACGTTGGATATTTGTTTTACTCTCTTTTACAGTTGGAAAATCCGTAGCATACAGCCAGTAGATTATTTGCCCAGAGTTACATGGTGCATCAGAGGTGACAGCCTCAATTAGTCAGATCCATAATTTCCTGTCTAGTGCTCTAACAATCGTGGAAGACTTCATGTATGTATTTTGTATAACAATACTCATTCCAATAAAGATAGCCTATTCAATGAGGATATATACATGAAAGTTCAGGCAATTAAGTTTGCAAACTTTGCACTGTGTTAAGTGTAGCTTCTACCAAAGTGTAGAGCCCACGTAGGTGTTCTAGAGTATACAAAGGTTAACTAGACTCAGTCCTGCCCTCAAGAAGTTTGATTCCATTGGGAAAGATGAAACAGCTACTCAAAGAACTATTAAGTCAAGGCTACACTGTATCCTGGCTTTTGAGATCCTCTGTGACAGGAATCCAATCCTAGTCTGCCACTTCCTTTCTATGTGACCTTGGGCAAATTACTTCAACTCTAAAATGGGGGAAATAATTATGCCTACTTGAAAGAGTATAGTGAGGGGCCGGCCGAGTGGCACATTGGTTAAGAGCTGGCTTGGGATGCCAGCTCTGAGCAGCAGGGCCCCGGTTCGGATCCCACATGGGCCAGTGATGCTGCGTCCTCTACAGCTAAGATTGTGAACAACAGCTCGACCTGGAGCTGGGCTGCCATGAGTGGCTGGCAATGGCGTAGGCTGCAGCCTCTGCTGCAGTAGGTTGCCATGAGCGGCCGGCAGCCACCTTGAGCTGCCAAGAGCTGCCATGAGCAGCCACCCAGTGGCAGGCAACCAATATGCCTCACCCGGGAAGAGCGAAATGATAATACCAACATGGGCCAGTGAAGCGGCGCCCTCCACAACTAGACTGAAGAACAAAAGGACAGCAACTTGTCTGTTCCCGTCCCCCAATTCCCCAATAAAATCTTTAAAAAAAAAAAAAGTATAGTGAGGACTCATTGAATTAATTTATGTGAAGTTCTTAGAACACGGCCTAGTATTTGGTAAGTACTATATGTATTAGTTGCTGTTATTATTATTGCTGTTATCCTTATTCATCCTACACTTAAGCTTGTCCTGGGTGCTTGATAGTCCCTGAATTGGTTGTCTGCTCTCAAGCTCCCAGCCAGATGTTGTATGCCTTTATCTCTCCTCTCCAAACATCTTTTAACCACTCTCTTAGAGAACTGACCACATTCTGTTTTGAATAGTTCTTTGTATACATGACTCACTAGTTGCCAAAGTGTCTGGAAGGACATTGCATGCACTGTGCAGCTTGCTGGGAACATTTAGAACAGGAAGAGGACTTGCAGGATGAAGCTATAAGCGGGGTAGACAGAGTCTGGGGAATACTCCAAGTGATCATAGTGGCCCCCACCTCTGCAGAAAAGCTGACAGTCACAGACAAGTCCAGTGAGGGCAGATATCCATGTCCCACAGGGGTCCAGTTTCAGGAAAATGTATGGAGCTCAGCAAAGGAAATAAGAGTGGAATTGCTTTGGCTGACCAGCATCCATGCTTCCCACACTACCCCCTGCACACAAACACACACACACAAATCTCAATCTACCATACTTCTATAGAGCTCATCCCCCTCTCCTCCCACTTTCAAGGATGAGTGTGTAGCCTAGGCCTGGGCAAGCAGAGCAGCACATTCCCCTGACTTCTATACTAGTTTAGAGATAGGCGTGTAAATGAAGACACTGGGCGAAGTCAGAACTAAAAATTACATTTGCTATCCAGGGCCCATGATCAAAAGAAGGCCTGCCTGAGAGTGAAGTCAAATAGCAGAGGAGAGCAAAAGATGGAAACGAGGAGGGTTTCAAGTTATAACATTACTTGAGCTTTGGACTTTGCAGTTGCATTAATAATATGCTGAGGTTTGTCTGTTTGTTTTTGTTTGTGGTTTATGCTTAAACTAATTTAAGCTGGGTTTTTCTGTCATAGCAACTAAAAGAATCTTACCTGATACATGCCTTCATTTAGTCAACCAATACTACCCCTGGAGATATAATGGTAAATAAAACCCTATTTGTGTCCTCAAAGAGATTAGAATCTGGTTGAAGAAGCAAGTAAAAAGTACATCAAGTACTAACACAGGAAAAATTCAGGATTCTACATACAAGTTCTAAATAGCATCAGTTCTCAGCATCAGTTGAAGATTAGGTCATCCCCTGGATGTTCTTTTGTTATAAGGTGATGAAAAATTAGATGGACTTTTAACTCCATGTTTAACCCTGTTAAAACTTTGTGGAGACTGGTTGTAACTGTGGAGCATCAATAGCTCAGTCATTGACTGGGATTGAGTCCATCTCGCACTGAAGATGCTGTCAAAACTACGTACCAAGGGCCAGGACCAACTTGGCAGAGTAGCCTCAAAACAATGAGTTTTAGGTACGAAAGCCTCAGGACAGTTTTCTCATTAGATGTACAGTGTTCTAAAGTCCCTCAAGCAGAAGATTTAGGGATACAGCAGGGAAAACGGGGGGAGGGGGCTTATATAGTTTTACATTATAACTTTTATTGAGTTCAACTTTTCCCTTTTAATATAGCACTAGTGATTATGGTTGTGGCAAAATGAAGGTTCTAAGGCCATGGTACAAAGTGGCAAGAGTTTTTGTGTCATGAGGGATAAAGTTTTGGCTTTGCAGGAGAATGTGTTCTTGGGGATTTTGGGTGGGATAAGGAGTGGTTCCTTTTTTTTTTTTAAAGATTTTTATTGGGGAATTGGGGGAAGGGGAACAGACAAGTTGCTGTCGTTTTGTTCTTCAGTCTAGTTGTGGAGGACATNAGACAAGTTGCTGTCGTTTTGTTCTTCAGTCTAGTTGTGGAGGACATTGCTTCACTGGCCCAAGTTGGCACCATCATTGTGCTCTTCCCAGGCGAGGCAGATCAGTCGCCGGCTTCTGGACGGCCGCTCATGGTGGCTGATGGCCGCTCACACTGGCTGCTGGCTACACACGGTAGCCCATGACAACCCACTGCAGCAGTGGCTGCAGCCAGGTTGAGCTGTTGTTCAGCATCTCAGCTGTGGAGGGCAGTATCACTGGCCCTCATATGTGGGATCCAAACTGGGGCCCTCTGGCATCCCAAGCCAGCTTCTAACCAACGTGCCACTCAGCCGGCCCTGTGGTTCCTTTTTTTAAGCTTGGGCTTTTATGAAGCACCATTGGATTCATGTAATAAGATTAACATGGAGCTCCCTCCACTGGAAGGCTCTATGAAGGCCAAATAAAAATGGCCCAGAAAAAGGGAGGACTGGGACATGCTACTCGGGCCTACCTCAATCCCAAACAAATCCAGGAGTCGGGCACAGAGTCCAACCTATGGATGCTTTTGTCTGTCTTGTCCTTTGTCACTCACTCTCTCAATACCTAGCAAACGTGACTTTTGCAAGGGATAATTCAGAGATCCTAAACCTGCCCACACTTCACAGCTATAGGGTTGTTGGAAAAGTCATGACGTATTTTGTCTATGTTTTTCAAAGGTCACTTATTTATATAAAGAGCAAAGGTCAATCAATGCTATATAGCCCGTTTTGTTCGATAACCTTTTGCCATCTTTCAGTGATCTTCATAATTCCTCCTTCATAGAAGGACCTGTCTTTATTTGTGAAAAACTGAACAAGGTGCTGATTTACAGCCTCATCTGAATTGAACGTTATACCACCCAACGAATTTTGAAGAGAGTGAAACAAGTGGAAGTCTGACTGCGCAAGATCAGGCGAGTATGTTGGGTGTGGCAACACATCCCATCCAAGCTCCAACAATTTTTGACGGGAGATCAAATTTGTGTGTGGTCTCGCATTGTCGTGATGGAACACAACTCCTTTCAATTAACAAGCTCTGGACGTTTCTGGATGATGGGTTTGTTCAAACTGTCCAATTGCCAACAGTACACATTCGAATTGATTGTTTGATTCCTTGGTAGGAGCTTGAAAAACATGACACCTTTAAAATCCCACCACACTGAGAGCATAACCTTCCTCTGATGAATGTCTGCTTTCGGTCTTGTTTGAGGTGAATCATCACGTCAGGACCAAGACCGTTTGCACACCACGTTGTTGTAAACAATTCAATTCTCATCACCAGTTATCAGTCACTTCAAAACAGGATCGTTTTCCTCACGTTTAATGAGCATATCACAGATGTTTATATACGCCATCAAATGAACTTCTTTGAGTTCATGTGGAACCCAGATATCAAGCTTGCTTATGTTTCCCAGCTTCTTCAGGCGGTCATGAACGTTTGAATGATGGATGTTCAATGTTTCTGCAATCTCTCATGTCGTGTAACGTGGGTTTGACTCAATCAATGCCTTTATTTTGTCGTCATCAACCTCGGTGGGCCTCCCTGACCGAGGAGCATCGTTGAGATCAAAATCACCAGCACGGAATTTTGTGAACCATCATTGGCACTGACGTTCTTGGAGACAATTGTTACCATAAACTTTACGCAACTTTCCACAAGCTTTACACGCGGTCTTCACGTTATGGAAGTAAAACAGTAAAGTATGGCAAAAATGCACAGTTTGGTCTTCCATCTTCAACTTGTTGTAGAATCTCTAAAACTCAATCAAATCGCTCAAATTTTTTTTGGAATGAAGCTAGAACTGTCAGCTGTCAAATGACATAGCAATAACATAGATGCGAATGACCCTAGTACTTCCAAAAATGAGCTAGCGCCATCTGTTGCAAAAGTGCGTCATGACTTTTCCAACAACCCAATAATAGCATCCATGTTTATTATATTGCTTACTACACTATTCAACTAATGCCTATTAATCTGTGTACCCATTAGATTTGATCTCTTGGTCACCATTGTATTTCCAGCATTTAATACACTCCCTGATTCATTATAACCACTCAGTAAATGTTTTTGAGTAAATAAATGCCATGAACTAAAATATTTTGGCATCTTGCCTTAATTTACATTTCCTCAAAAGCAGTGCTTGAGACAAAGACATAGAAACAAGTAGCTTATTAGGGAGTGATCCAATGAAGCTGGAATGAGGGAGTATAGAGAGTGGAACAGGAGAGAAATTCAGAGAAGGATGTGTCATTGAGGCATTATCACTATGGACAATAAAGCCTGAGACCCTCTGAAGTATGCAACTCAGGATTATTCCTCTGAGGTTGAGTATTTAGCCAATGACTTCTAAACCCCTTGGTTGAAGGCTGATCCTGCAGACATTAACTACTGCCACAATCCATGCTGCAAAAAACTGAGAGATATAGTAAGTATTTAAGGTGGGAAGCCATCCGTGTACATAACTGTCCACCACAGCTGCAGAGATAAGCTGTGGGGAAGAAATATGGGGCACCAATAGTATCTATTACAGACCCCTTGAAAGTGACGCAGAAACTACAATTGCAATCCTAGCAAGCATAGAGCCCATTTACCCCTCACGGTTCTGCTGCTTTATGGAGCTGGGAAGGACCAAAAGGCCAGTCTACCCCAATCAAAATAGCCTATAGTGCAGGCTCAGTGCCCACTTAAAAAACAGCTCATACATAATATGTTTTTCCTGAATGAGCTGTATTTCCAGGTAGTCATGTTTGAGAAGGGAGTTCTTTTAGAAGAATTCTAGCTAACAAATGCAGAAGTGATGCAGCCTCTGGTGAAAGAATTAATCTACATCTGTACTGTCCAATTCAGTAACCACTCGCCACATGTGACCATTTAAATTTAAATTAATTAAATACAGTTTAAAATTTATTTTCAAGTTCTATTAGGCATCTTTCAAGTACTCAATAGCCACATGTGGTTAGAGGCTACTTGGACAGTGTACAGATAGAACATTTTCATCATCTTAGAAAGTTCTATTGGACAGCACTGATCCACAGATTATTGCAGATAAACCATTAAATAAGAGGCTGATGGGGAATTTTATATGGTTGGTTCAAACTAATGAGAATGGAACCCACTGATCGATCTTAACATCACAAATAAAAAAGTCAATTAATTACTATATTCCTCCTCACGTGATGGAGATATTTAGGATATATACAGCACCACCTATGAAATATTTCTGTTAGAAATTTGAACCCAAATTTGGTCAAGCCTCTAGATCTAATCAGTTTATAGAAAATATGAAGATGAAGAAACATGTTAAGCAACACCCTAGGGTTGCAATTAGCAGAAATGATAATATGAGAAATTCTACAGGACATAATGATCTGGTTCTTTCAACAAAATAAATGGCAAGGAATTTTTTTAAAGGTTAAAAATGGAATAAAAGCACAAGCAACAAAAAGTAAGTTGGACATCATCAAAATTAAAAACTTTGGTTTATTTAAAAAAATAAACCAAAGAATGGGAGAAAATTTTTGCATATCATTTATCTGACAAGAAGCTTGTTTCTAGAATATATAAACAACTTTTGTAAGTCAATAATAAAAAGAGAAATAACCCAGTTTTTAAATGGGCAAACAATTTCTGCAAGGAAGATGTGTAAATGACCAATACACATATAAAAAGATGTTTGACATTAATCATCAGGGAAATGCAAATCAAAACCACATTGACATACCATTTCTCACCCACTAGGATGACTAGAATCAAGCACAGATATGAATAAGTAATGAGAATGTAGAGAAATTGGAACCCTTGTATACTGGTGGTGAGAATGTCAAGTGGTACAGCCAGTATGGAAGAGAGTCTGGCAGGTCCTCAAAAGGTTGAACATAGTTTACCCTATGACCCAGCAATTCCATTCCTACGTGCATACACAAGACAAATGAAGACATATGTCCCCACAAAGCTTATCCATGGATGTTTATAGCAGCACTATTCATAATAGCCAAAGAGTGAAAAAACCCAAATGCCCATCAACTGATGAGTGGGTAAAATATAGTATATCCATACAATGGAATATTATTTTACAACAAAAAGAAATAAAGTATTGATACATGTTACAACATGGATGGATCTTGAAAACATAAGCGAAAGGAGCCAGACACAAAATGTCCTAAGTTGTGGGATTCCATTTATATGAAATATCCACAATAGATATCCATAGAGATAAAAAGTAAATTAGTGGTTTCAGGGACTGAGAGAAAAGGACAATGGGAAATGACTGCTAATGAGTATAGGGCTTCTTTTGGTGGTGATGAAGATATTCTAAAATTAACTGTGATGGTTGCACAACTCTGAATATACTAAAAGCTATGAATTGTATACTTTAAATGGGTAAGTTATGTGGTATGTGAACAGTTTTTATCCACCACACTTCTGGCTCCAAATATGTAGAGTTTTTTTCCCACACCTACCAATGCTCCAACTCTCTGGACACCAACTAGATGACCTACAATTCAATTCTGACACTACCTACCTTGCATTAGCATAGACAACACAAGTTAAGGATTTAGTCCCACAAAACTGCCCCCACCTCAGATGCTAGTTGCAAGTCATAGGTTGCTACCTGTACATCTGACCAACTGGCTATAAATTCAGTAGGTTTCTACAATCCCCTCCTCAGAGTCAATAATTTGGTAGAATGGCTCATAGAACTCAGGAAGATGCTTTACTTACTATCTACTAGTTCATTGTAAAGGGTGGGAATGAACAGCCAGATGAAGAGGTGTTTAGGGTGAGGTGAAGAAGAGTCCAAGCACAGGAGTTTCTGTTCCTGTGGATTTGGGGTACACCAGCCTTCCAGCACATGAATGTGTCCACCAACTCAAAAGCTCACCAAACTCCATCATCTAGGGGGTTTTATGGAAGTTCCGTTATGTAGGCACGTTTGACTAAATCATGGGTTATTGGTGATTGAACTCAATCCCCAGCCCCTCCTCTCTACAGATGTCTGTGGGTGGGGCTGAAAGTTCCAACCCTTTGATCACATGGTTAGTTCCTCTGGCAACCAGTCAAAATCCTAAAGCTACCTAAGGGCCAATCAAGAGCCACCTCATTTGCATAAATTAAGACAGGGTTGAAAGGTAGTTGTTACACATAATGTAAGATGCACCTATCACCTCTATCACCCAGGAAATTCTAATGCTTTTAGAAGATCTGTGCCAGGAATCAGAGACAAAGACCAAATATACTTATTGTATCATATCTCAATAAAACTATCTTTAAAAAAGAGAATAAAATAGACTTGAAACATACTATATTAGTGAGGTGTCTTCAGAGAAACAGAACCAATAGGATAGATTTATCAGAAGGAATTGGCCCAAGCAAATATGGAGGTTAAGTCCCAAGATCTGTAGTTGGCAAGCTGGAGACTCAGGAGAGCAGATGATACAGTTCTTGTCCAAATCAGAAGGCATGAGAACCAGGAGAGCTGAGAACATAGTTCCAGTCCCCATACCAGCTGGTTCAAGATCCAGGAAAAGCCAATATTTCATTTTGAGTTGTCTGAAGTTAAGAACAAACTGATGTCTCATCTCGAATGTTACTGGACTTGAAGAATTCTCTCTTATTCAGGGGAAGATCAGCCTTTTTGTTCTATTCAGACCTTCCACTGATTGGAAGAGGCCTACCCACATTGGGGGAGAGGGGGAGTAATCTGCTTTATTCAATCTTTCAATTTCAATATAAAACTCACCCAAAATCACCCTCACAGGAACACCCAAAATAATATTTGACCAAATATCTGGGCTCCCTATGGCCCAGTCAAACTGACACATAAAATTAACCATCACATGCACCAACCTAAATACAGTGTATGGAGTTTTTTGGGGTCCAGAGAAAATATACCAACTGTAAAAATAAGAGGAATTTATGAGACAGCAAATTCTGATCACTGACTGGATATGAAGTGATATTAAGAATTATCATTTTCTGGATATCTTCATTTGTTCCTCCAAATACATTCTCCACCCTGCTTTCTGCTCCAGAAGGACGGCCTATATGAACTGTATCAGCTGGTCTCCCATGCCCTTTAGCTATTAGATGGACTTGGCCAGTGAGAAATACTGGCAAGAGAAGTGAGGGAAGGAGGAGAGTAATGTCAGGGTATTATTCCCCTGCCTCCCTCCCTACAAGCTCACCTCTTGCTTGCTGTGTCTCCTGACCAGAAGACATCGCTTCTCTCAAAGCGGCGAACTTTCTAGACTCTTTCTCCTTCCCTGTTCTAGTAACCACTCCCTCCCCTTATCCTTATGGGCCTGGTGGTAATAGTACCTACCAACTTAGCCACTTACTCTAGGTTACTGTACTTCCTTGTGGTTTCCCTATACCAACAAACTTTTGAACAAACCCTCCTAAAGTGATCTTATCTTGAGTGTGTCATCCTGTTGAAACCTTGATTTGGGTGTCATAAAGGTTTTGTGGTTGTATCAAAAGAGAGAGAGAGTGAGACCTTTATTCCTTGAAGATACATACTGAACTACTCATGAATTAAATGATACAAAGTTTGAGATTTGTTTTAAAAATAACCCAACGTGATTAGTGTTTGATATAGAGTTTCAATATTAAAAGATGAAAAAGTTTCAGAGATCTGTTGCACAACAATGTGAATATACTTAATGCTGCTGAACTTTACACTTAAGCATGGTTAAGATGGTAAATTTAATGTTATATGTTTTTATCACACATACAAAATATTCGGTCTTTGGAAAAGTCATGATGCATTTTTGTCTATGTTTTTCAAAGGTCACTTATTTATATAAAGAACAAAGATCAATCAATGATATATTGCCTGTTTTGTTTGATAACCTTTTGCTATCTTTCAGTGAGCTTCATAAATCCTTGTTCACAGAAGGACCTGTCTTTATTTGTGAAAAACTGAACAAGGTGCTGATTTACAGCCTCATCTGAATTGAACATTATACCATCCAAGGAGTTTTGAAGGGAGTGAAACAAGTGGAAGTCTGATGGCACAAGGTCAGGCAAGTATGTTGGGTGTGGCAACACATCCCATCCAAGCTCCAATAATTTTTGATGGGTGATCAAACTTGTGTGTGGTCTCGCATTGTCGCGATGGAACACAACTCCTTTACAATTAACAACTCTGGACATTTCTGGATGATGGATTCGTTCAAACTGTCCAATTCTGACAGTACACATTCAAATTGTTTGGTTCCTTGGTAGGAGCTCGAAAAGCACGACACCTTTAAAATCCCACTGAGAGCATAACCTTCCTCTGATGAATGTCTGCTTTCGATGTTGTTTGAGGCAAATCATCACGTGAGGACCAAGACCGTTTGTGTACCACATTGTTGTAAACAATCCACTTCTCATCACCAGTTATCATTTGCTTCAAAAAAGGATGGTTTTCCTCACGTTTAATGAGCATATTGCAGATGTCTATACGCGCCGTCAAATGAATTTCTTTGAGTTCATGCGGAACCCAAATATTGAGCTTGCTTACGTATCCCAGCTTCTTCAAGTGGTTATGAACACTTGAATGATTGATGTTCAATGTTTCTGCAATCTCTCGTGTCATGTAATGTGGGTTTCACTAGATCAATGCCTTTATTTTGTCGTCATCAACGTCGGTGGACCTCCCTGACCAAGGGGCAGCATTGAGATAAAAATCACCAGCACGGAATTTTGTGAACCATCATTGGCACTGACATTCTTGTAGAACATTGTCACCATAAACTTTATGCAACTTTTCATAAGCTTGACACGCATTCTACCTTTTATGGAAGTAAAACAGTAAAATATAGCAAAAATGCACAGTTTGGTCTTGGATCTTCAACTTGTAGAATCTCCAAAACTCAACCAAATCACTCAATGTTTTCTAGAATGAAGCTAGAACTGTCAGCTGTCAAATGACACAGCAATAACATAGATGCAAATGATTCTAGTACTTCCAAAAATTAACTAGTGCCATCTGTCGCAAACATGTGTCATGACTTTTCCGAAGACCCAATAATAATGCAACATTGGGCTTATGCTGATAATTGTTGAAACAGTGATGGGAATGCTGGGGCTCATTAGATCATTCTTTCTAGGTTGAAAAATGGAAAGACAGGGTCAGCCAAGTGGCTCAGTTGGTTAAGAACGTGAGCTCTGAGCAACAGGGTCACCAGTTCGATTCCTACATGGGCCAGTGAGCTGCGCCTGAGCTGAGCTGCCACTGAGCTGCCAACAGGTGGCAGAATGGCTCAGCTGGTGAGAGCACATACTCTTAACAAGGTTGTTGGTTCTACTCCTGCCAACTAAGATTGAACACAGTACCTTGAACTGAGTGGCCGCGAGCTGCTGTTGGGCGGCGGATGACGACTGGACTTGGAGCTGAGCTAGCTGAGCTCTCCACAACTAAGATTCAAGGACAACAACTTGGCTGTTCCCCTTCCGCAATTCCCCAACACTGTTCCCCTTCCCTAATTCCCCAATAAAATCTTTTAAAAAAAAAAGAAAGAAAAGAAAAAGGCCTAAATTAGTATATCAGAAGAGAGATGATAACCTGCTGATTAGAGAAGAAAGAGAATTGAAAGCTCAGACAATGACCCTATCGTGTAGCCAGACTAAAATGTCTAAGCAGCCAGGGTTTACGAAATAAAGCAATTAGAGGAAATGCTGGGTCAAGGGCTGGCTTGGAATCAATGTCAGTGGTACCCTATTGTGATGTCTTTATTTGGTTTCAGTGGGCCAGGATCTGAACCCTGCTGGGGATTATTGATTCTGGATCCGGGCCCACCTGAGCTTAGTGTTCTTTAGGAACAGTAGGGTAGATTTGGAACAAACAGGTCTGATACAGAGAAAGGAAGAAGCACCTAAGTTCAAAAAGAGCTGGAGTCATGAAAAGGTTCTGTCAGGTAGGAGATCCCACATGTTTGTAGGTTGTGTGGAAGGACTAAGAGGAGAGAGAAAAATTGAAAATACGAGACAGACACTTTTGATAGCCTTGAAAGAAAGAGGTACCTTTCATTTCCTACCTCAGGAGGGAAGAAAAGGATGGAAAACCATACAGCATTTTAGAGGTGGAAATAAGGGAAATCGAGGGAGCTATATTCAGATAGCATTCGATTTTCTCACTAAATATAACCAGGTAATGCTGGTATATTTGTTACCTATCACAATATAACCAAAGGCAACCACCATCATATATTTTTCATATAATGGAAAGTATCAAGGAGTGACTAACTCATCTTCAGCACATGTCCCACCCATATAGTTGAGGAGGACTTACATAAAAAGGCTTTAAAATTCTGCCTACCTCAACTAGGAAAGGATGGGAATCTTGGCTGTATGGGATCATTGCTAGAACAGGTTCAGCCTAGGAACTAAAAGATGAGGCCTTGGCTGGGGAGCCAGGAACAGTATTGAAGACTTACTTATAAGAGACAGTAAGAGTGAAATGGGAATGGTCCTGAAAATCACAACCCCTCTTGATACAGTTGGAGCAGGGAACTGGAAATCAGAAAGACAGGTTTTAGTTCTCGCTTTGCCACAATATTACTATGCAACTGTGAGCAAATCATAACCTTCCGGGGCCTCTTTTTCCTCAGTTATAAAACAAAGGTGATGAAACTAGGTCATTGTTAAGGTAAATAAAAAATCCCTGTTATCAGTATCATAACAAGTATGAAAAAGAATTGTAGGGTATTTTTTTTCTAAACATTTTAGAGAACTGCATAACTTGCTCTGTTTGGGGACTGCTAGATGTAGCATTGCTTAAAGGCAGGGAAGAAGTAGATTACCCCTTAAGAATGCTGCCAAACTCCATAATTACATGATTCTAAAATAGAATGTCATCCTACACCTTAGCTTTGGTAGTTGCTGTTTTAATATATCTGCAATTTGTTTTGAAGTTCACTGCCTTCTTTATTGTTTTAGCTCTATAATATCACACAATTGTTCTACAATTGGTGGGATATTTTATTGCTGGGGCCCAAGATGGGTCATCCAAAATATTCCATAATGCCATATTGATTATTTTGAAATAAAGTTACTTGACAAGTAACCAGTGCCAGAGCATACTTTGACCCTCCCTTGTCTCTTTGAATGCAGGAAATACATCTGTCCTGTAAAAGGTGTCTTCCCTGCTCCAGGATGGCTAAGAGAGACAGTCTTATCACTGGAACTAAGGGATCCAGGGTGAAAGAGCCTGTCTAAACAAAGCTTGATCCCTCTTTATTAACTTACTTTCCAGGCCCAAGCTTTATTTAGATTCCTCACTAATAAATACCCAAACTTTGCTTAGATTCCTTTCTAATGAGCACTTTATTTTTCCTGTTCTATCAATTCTTCAAAAATGTACTGTTTCTTTATCTAAAAACTATAAAACACTCTCTGGTTCATCATTTCTCTGAACATCATTTACAATTGTCCTGTGAGCACATATTAAACTGTTTTCCTCCTGTTAATCTGGTCGTGTCCATTTCATTGTTAGGTCAGCCATAAGAACTAAAGAAGGGTAGTGGGGGGAATCTCTGCCTTCCTGACACTATCAAGGCAATTTTGAATCAGATTCTGACTCTGCTTTTGTTTCTGCTGCTGACTGTAATAAATTACCTAATGCAATATTGTGATTGATAAGAAATTATATATATATACATATATGTGTGTGTGTGTGTTGTTGTTGTTGTTGTTGTTATGCAGATGACCAAATGTATTCCTCAGATATATTCAGTCTTTATCCACAGTTCCTGGCTCACAGCTCCCCAACCCCTTGGAATTTCCCTAGTGATAAAAGCAATGGGAGCATCTTTTGATATAATATTTGACCCATTGTCCTCAGCTCCTGAACATTCTTCAGAGCCATAAAGGTGAAATGGGTGTCTTGTTATTCATGAGAAGACCTTTCTACCACAACTGGGTTTATGATAATTAAGGTGACTTTTACAAAGTACCTGAGAATTGGGGCTTGTTTCCAGGGGAACCAACATGCATAGAGAATTGGAAGTTTTAGTTCCACCCACGGGTTTATGGGGAGGAGAGAGGGAATAGATGTTAAATCAATCACCCGTGGTCAAAGAGTCAATCAATCATGCTGATATAACAAAGCCGCCATAAAAACCCAAGAGGAGGAGGAGGAGGAGGAAGAAGAAGAAGAAGAAGAAGAAGAAGAAGAAGAAGAAGAAGAAGAAGAAGAAGAAGAAGGAGAAGAAGGAGAAGAAGGAGAAGAAGGAGAAGAAGGAGAAGAAGGAGAAGAAGGAGAAGAAGGAGAAGAAGGAGAAGAAGGAGAAGAAGAAGGGTTTTACAGAGGAAGTAATGAATTTAGTTTTGCATAAACACAGTTCAAAGTTATCTGTAGGACATTCAGGCAGAAATGTCCATCCAGTGAGCCAACTTTAGAATCACCAACATCTACATGAACATTCAAGGCATGAAAGCAGGTGTGATTTGAGGTATGAGAGTGGAGAAAATTTGTTGACCGGGAGAAAGAAAAAAAAAAGGCTGAGGGCAGAAGCCAAATTTTAAAAAAGAAAAGTGGAGAAGGAATAGCAAGGAAAATGATAGGAAGAAAGGACAATGGGGGCAGGAGGAGAAAGAGGAGATGTGATGTCACAGAAGCCAAAGAAGGAGAGCTTTCAAAGAAGAAGGAACAATAAAAATTATTCAGGAGCACTACAGAAGAAATTCCCACGGAAAATGATGAGCAAGCTGGTGATTTCTTTTTTTTCTTTAATTTTTTTTAAAGATTTTTATTGGGGAATTGGAGGATGAGAACAGTGCTGGGGAATTGGGGAGGGGGAACAGACAAGTTGCTGTCCTTTTGTTCTTCAGTCTAGTTGTGGAGGACGTTGCTTCGCTGGCCCATGTTGGCACCATCATTGCGCTCTTCCCAGGCGAGGCAGCTCCAGGTTGAGCTGTTGTTCAGCATCTTAGCTGTGGAGGGCAGTGTCACTGGCCCTCATATGTGGGATCCGAACCGGGGCCCTCTGGCGTGCCAAGCCAGCTCTTAACCAACGTGCCACTCGGCTGGCCCTGGCAATTTCTAATAAGGTGGTTTATTCGTTGTTTTCTAGTCAGGGAACCTAAATGACAGCAATATGGCACCTATTTTATAGATTGTTGGGAGGATAAAATTAAATAATTCAGGAACTTGGCATAGAAGTGAGTGCTCAATAATATTAGCTATTTTTGCTGTTGTTTTTATAAGTATTAGTAGTATTATTTAGAATCTATTAAATAACTACCTTTTATCCACCTCCTATTCCCTATTCCTCCATCCTCCTCTCCTCTTTATTTCTCATTTGTCTTCACCATGAATAATGCCTAGTGTATTAACAGCACTGGGGAAACCTAAACTCTATTTGCAACCCTCTTGTGTTGGTATGATCTAATCAGTGGATCTGGCTATCATTCAAATTCATATATCATAAAATCAATTACGACATATTAAGATTAGCTGAGCAGAGTCCAACCATTTTAAAAGCTTTTCTCTGTTGAATCCTGGTTCTTTCTGTAGTTAGACATGGCTGTACTCTGAGTCTCCTTACATATTTTAAAAGACATCACATTTACTAGAGGATTTTATAGCATAATAGTGAAGAACTTGGGGTCAGCACCGACACACACTTATGCTATCACCTTGGAAACTTTTTTAAAATTTCACTAAAGTTCAGTAGCTTTATCTGTAAAATTGGAATTATAATAATATAAGAGTAATAACATCATAGAGTTATATGGGGACTAAATAGATAATGTATAAAAAGTGCTTAGCACAGCACCTAGCATAGATGTTAGCATCTATTACTGCTCTGATTCCAACCTCCCCAACTCTCATTCCAGTGCTTTTCCACTTTGGAGTTCACTGTTCCATTTGTTATATTTCAAATCTTTAAAGAAAAAAATTTCCCAAATTCTCTTGAGATAGATCAAATATAAAAAATAACGATTCCCTCTCTAAGTGGAGACATAGTTCTACTGTTCCATAAATGGTGCTCTCCTATTGTGCAGATGACACAACCAACCTTCTGTGTTCTTTCTATAGCTGAAAGAAAGAGCCTAGATAGGAGTGGAGTGGGGGGTTGATAAAATCATATCTTCTGTGTGGATTAGTACCCTGAGTTTTTCCCTTAGCAATAATGAATTTTTTTTTAAAGATTTTTATTGGGGAATTGGGGGGATGGGAACAGTGCTGGGGAATTGGGGGAAGGGGAACAGACAAGTTGCTGTCCTTTTGTTCTTCAGTCTAGTTGTGGAGGACGTTGCTTCACTGGCCCAAGTTGGCACCATCATTGCGCTCTTCCTGGGCGAGGCAGATCAGTCGCCGGCTTCTGGACGGCCGCTCACTGTGGCTGCTGGCTGCTCACGCTGGCTGCTGGCTACATACGGTAGCCCATGGCAACCCACTGCCACAGGGGCTGCAGCCTACGCCATCGCTGGCGACTCACGGCAGCCCAGCTCCAGGTTGAGCTGTTGTTCAGCATCTTAGCTGTGGAGGGCAGTGTCACTGGCCCTCATGTGGGATCCGAACTGGGCCCTGCTGCTCACCTCTGGCGTCCCAAGCCAGCTCTTAACCATCGCGCCACTTGGCCGGCCCAGCAATAATGAATTTATACTGGTATATTCTTTCCCTTAGAACTTTTATGATAAAGAATACCCATTAAAACATCACTACATGCTGTTTTGTCTCTAGTAAATAAGGCTGAGTAGGAGAGAAGATCACGATAGGTAGAATATATAAAACTGAAAACTGAGAATAACTAGGAAGCTGGTCAGATTCAGCCGCATGCTGAGGTCAGCAGAGAGGAAAGCAGAGTGGAACAATAGCAAGACATAGAGTACCCTCCTAATGCATTGTTTTAATCTGCAATGTCCAGTATGGTAGTCACTAACCACACATGGCTACTGAGCTCTTGAAATGTGGCTAGTCTAAATTAGGATGTGCTGTAACTGTAAAATCACACTGATTTAAAAGATTTAGTGTGAACAAAAGAATGTAAAATTTCTCATTAATAATATTTTCTATTAATAACATGTTGGAATGATATTTTGTATATAGTGGGCTATATAAGATATATTAGAAAAAATAATTTCACCTGTTTTTCCTTTTTTGTGTGGCTAATACAGTATTTTAAATTACGTACGTGGTCCATGTTTGTGGTTTTTATTGCCATATTGAACAGCATTGGTCTGAGAACTTGGATCCAGCCATGCCTAAAGTTATCTATCTCAGACTAACGTAAGCCAGTAAATGCTCATTTTTGCTTATGCTATTTTGAGTAAAGTTTTTGATGCTTTCCACTAGAAGAGTTTTAATTAATATATTCAGCTAAATTAGTTCAGTAAACATATCATTACCTATGGGGGGAACTAGAGAAAATGCTAGAGACAAAGCAGTCTGAAAACCTGAGAGCCAATAAGGGAACATTTTGTTTAAGCAAATTGCTTAAGAATGGGGGGGGGTGGGGGGAAATCACTTGATTTTATTATGCTAGTGTCAGAAATCAAACTGAATTCCATTATTATAGTATCTGGTCATTTGGATTGACCAGATATATGTTTTCAGTCATTTATTTGATGCATTTGATGTATTCTCATGGTTTCCATTTTGAGTGAGCACTCTCGTCCAAAAGAACACCCTGTCTGTGTAGGCTGGCACCTTCTATGAACCCTCCATAACAGAAAGCTAAACTGTGGAGTTCTTATAATCTAGAAACTGCTCATTAGTGCTTTGCAAAAACACATTGTTTCCACTTGTGAGCACAAATGAATTATTTCATTTCTTTAATTCTAGTTTTATTTGTGCTGTTGCTAATGGGTAGATTTTGTTTAGGAATGATATAAATTATGAAAGCACTAACAGACAAAAGGAAAATTCTTACCTGCTTTATACCTAAACAGTCTGTTTGCAGAGAAAATATTCTAAATATCAGCTTGCAGGACAGCAAAGAAAATGTGAAAACAGTATCCTCATAACAAATAGGATAATCTAAATTAAATCAATTTATGTTATTTTTCAGTAGAGTTATAGGTCACAAATTGATATAGGAGTTTTTTTTTTTATTTGAGCTAAACATGAAAATCTCTAAACCTAATGAACCTTGGAAAGCATGCATCAGAAAAATAATAGAAACATATCTGGATTCTTTTCATAAATCTGTTATCCAACCACAAAACACTCCACACCTTTGCCAGTGATAAATTGAAATAAGCAGAGATAAGCAAGAATGATAAAACTATGTTCAGGAAGATGCCTATGAGGGGAAAAAAAGCAAATATCTTATGTTGACTCACAGACAATTCCATACATGGAACATTAACTTTAAAAATGAGGGGACACAAATAGTCTACAAAAGTAAGATGCCTGATTTGTTCTTTCCCAGCACTCCTCTCATCATGCCTGACTTAGAGGAAGACCTCATTACTAGCCAAGTTTTTCTCTACAATGATCAAAAGAGATTAATAAACTGGAAATAATCACATCCATTCCAATTGTCCTCATTATCTCCCCTGAATTTCAAAGAAATTATTGAGTGACCCAATTATTTGAAAGCATGCAATGTTGTATGTGAGAAATGAATTTTTTAGATAATTGGTAAAAATAAAAATAAAAAGTTTAGTGTTATCTTTAAGAGATAAGTTTTCATGAAAGCAGAAATACTTTTGTAACTATGCCAGTGTTGGGTACCCCATATCACCATCACTACCACCACCACCACCACCACCATCATCACTACTACTACTATTACTACTGCAACCACCACCACCACCACCAGTTCTTGTTTATTAAATGCCAGTCATTGTGCTTAGTATTTTGCATATGTTATCTTTCATCTTTGCAACAGTACTAGACATAGTATCCCCAGGGTACCAAAGAAGAAATGAGAGCCTCTAAGAGTAGGTGTCTTAGCCAAGACCTCACAGCCAGGATTCAAAATTCAGGTCTGATGTCAGAGCTTGGCCTTTTTCCCTTGTCTTACATTTTCTTTTACTTAATTGTTGGGACAATCGTTATTTAATTTGAAGGGCTAAAAACTAGCCCTTTTCCCTCACCTGATTTCTAAATCTATGGGAAAATAAGACATATGAGTATGGCAGTGGGAATAAAAAAAAAATCACCTTTATTCTGAATAAAGGTTAGGTTGAGGGCTGATGACTGATCAAGTGTGCTTCCTAACTGAGCTCAGGATTGTTCAGACATACCTATGCAGTTGCAGGTCGTGCCAGACCTGGGAAGAACCCTTCTTTGCCCCCAGCATGGGCGTGCCTGTTCCTAGAAAAGCAGGGAGATAAACACACACACTCTTGCTCTTCAGCTCTATCCCAAGAGGAAGAAGCTGAGCTGTTCATGCCCAATTTCTTTTTTCAAACGTCACCCCCAGGGTGGAATGAGTGCAGAGTTGGCAGAAGATCAGAAGCACTGTCCTGATATATACACTAATGGGCTCCTGTCAAATGGAAGAAACATCAGCAGCAGGGAAGAAGTATCTTTAATAATACTAATAGCATACGCACAGGTTAAATACATCTATTTGTCTATCAAAAAGGTCCCAATTGATTGATTTATAGCTCTTTATAATATTCTTGATAAAAATTTATTTTTTCCATTGCCTTATAAAGTTCAAAAATTACCCTGCTTATACTCAGAGTTTTAATAGTATCATCACTTCATCATTACAAAGCAATTATACTAAGCACCTACCTGTATGTAACCTTGGGATAGACACTTTAATCTGCCATTTTACCACTGCTATGATTTCAAGAGAGGACATTTATTTTAATAGATTATGAAACATGAGAGTATAGATGAGCTCAATGCTAATGAAAGCTCCCGAGGGCCTTTATCTATCTTATTCAGCACTGCTCCCAAGCTTGGTGCCTGGCACATAAAGGGTCTCAATAAATATTTGTTGGATAAATGAATATACTTTCCAAAAAGAAAAACCCCACATTTATTTAGATGGTGTATATCTAAGTTAGCGTTTATAGAAGAAGCTTAATGTTTGCAAAGAAATATGTTCTGGAAGACTTTTCAAATGGGAAAATCCTTAGTACTGAATGAATGTCTTAGCAGGAGAGGAAAGCCAAAAAGAGAAGAGGCAGTTAAGAGAAAATTATGATGCTCATTTTCCAAATGAACATTTACATATCTTTATCTCTCCCCAGCATTGTCTATTCTCCACACAGTTTCCCCTTCTCCTTCTTTCCTTTCTTTGTACTCTGCATCTGCTGCTGCTTTTCTTTCCTCCTATCCTTCTCTTCTTTTTCTTCCTCATGGAAAAAGGGACAGGGGCTACATAGGAAAGAGCTGTACCTATTTAGAGAGACTGATCAGCATTAGAAGAGTCAGGGGTTCTCTGGACCAGGAAGCTTGAGCAGACTGCAGAAGATTAAAGTTGCAGCTTTCTAAACCAATTGTGATATCAGTATTCTCAGCATACACCTTGCTCACAAGAGATAAAGAATTATTTTTAGGTCCATAATGGCTCCTACCAGGACCATAGACAAAATTCACCAAGTAGGCAAAGTTTGGTGATTCTCCTTTATTTTTATATTTGCTTTTCACCCCTGCTCCTCCAAGGATTCATGGTCTTTATACTGTTGTCCTCTTGTCTAAAGTCCCCCATCGTTCTTCTGGTTTGTCTTCGCCAAAGCACCACGGTAAATACTCCCTTCTTCTTCCCTACTTCTATTAGTCAATGATATTATATAAGCCATGTAGGAATATATTCTAGCTAGTTTAAGCAGAAAAGAAATTTATTAAAGGACATGAAGTACACAGAATCTCCTGGAAGGTGAGAGGACCAGGCTTGGAGGACCAATGCCCAAATAACATGGTAGAACTCTACCAGCCTCTACCACTGATTCTTATGTGTGGTATGGACTCTACCAATAGAACCTTTGCTACTGCTCCCCAGGAATCCAAATGCACCTGCCTCACTCTTGCTAAACTGGGCCTTGCCTGCTTCCTTACCTCTCTAACCTCCATTTCAAAATCCGGTGCAAATATATAATATTTGATTGGAGGAGCCTAACTGCAAGAGAGATTGAGAAAGTGAAGTTTGGCGTCTATTTAACAGAGTAGAGAAATCATCAAATATAAGAAGAGTATTTAAGGGTGCTGGGCAGCCAATAAGAATAACAAAAGTATACTATTCTATTCCAGTTAACCTCTCAACTCCTGTGATCTAAGCCAGACATTCAGCATCTTGAAGTAATTCACAATGAAGTGTGGATGATGGATGGTTTCTCTTTTTGAGAGTTGACAATTACAAAAAGGAGCTTAATAACCCAAGTAAACCCCCAGGAATATTTATGTGGAGAAAAATACTTTAAAAATAAGGAAACGTCTACCTCTTTCTTTTCGTACCCATAGTGCTCTCACAAATATGAGGTTCCTAAAACCTGAGGGCCTTTCAGTAAGAAGTGTGACGTGCACCATCCCCACAAAGCGATACAGTGCGAGAAGGGCAAGGATTCTCTGTATGTGCAGGGACAGTGGCATTATGACAGGAAGTACAGTGGCTGTGGTGGGCAGACAAAGCCAATTTTCTGTAAAAAGGCTAAAACTCCAGAGAAGATTGTGCTGAGGCTTGAAGGTGTTGAGCCCAGCTATGGATCTAAGAGAATCCTGGCTGTTAAGAGATGCAAGCATTTGAACTGGGAGGGGATAAGAAAAGAAAGGGCCTGGTGAGCCAGTTCTAAGCTTTATATTTTGTTTTATTATGAAGACAATAAAATCTTGAGTTTATGTTTAAAAAAAAATAAGAGAACTTCTAGTATTCTTTTTATTTCTTCATTTAATACACTTTTTTTTTTCTTTTTGAGATGACAATGTGCTGCTATATAGTCGGGTAGGCACTGAGGAGACCTGCTGCATGCCCTCAGAATGTGGTCATCGCATTGGGGACAGAGAAGAGTTAATAAACATAAAATAACACAGTAAATGTAGAAATGGTGATGTATATATAGGATGTTATGTACATATGTATAGAGAAAGCATTCCTATAATACACAGGACGCCAAAAAAATGTACACACATTTTAAGAAAAGAAAAAAACTCTATAAAAATTATGCTGATGGTAACCACTTTGAGCACTTCTTGTGACTGCGGAAGTCAAAAGTGACTTTATTCATCTTTTGTTATCGGTATATAGTGAGTATTAAAATTTTAATATAGTTTTGTCCTCTCTTAAAATGTGTATATATATATTTTTCGGCACTTTCTGCATACATATTAAAGAATACACATTTTCCTAAATGTATATATTATATATTATATTTTTATGTATTTGAAGAGTGGCAGATAGGGAAGATTCCTGGAGGCCAGCTTAAGCAAAGATATATATTTTAAAAAGTCATTTGGTAGTGAAGAGGCAGAGACTGTGTATTAGAGGGAGTCTCATGCAATTTGGTCTCACTAGAGAGAAAACTAACAGGAAAGAAGGGATGAAAGATGAAATGGCAGAGACATAGGCAGGAAGAAGCTCAATAATCACTGTCATATTCTATGTTACAAAGCTTAGTTAGATTCTACCTTGTGGTTGATGGAAAGACTTTAAGAACTCAAGTAAGGGATAAGATGATCAAATTTGTGTTTTAAACAAATTGCTCTTGTTACCAGAGAGCAGGCCCTTCATGTCACAGTGTCCAGGTTCTTGGTATTTCAAGCAAAGAATTGAACGAGACACAGAAGTAAAGCATGAAAGAGCAGCTTTTTAGAAGCAAAAGTACACTTCAAAGAAATAGAAGCGGGCCCGAGCAGTAGAGAATGGCTCAAGGGCCATTATTAGAAAAGAAAGTGCACTCCAAAGAGTTTGGAGCAGGCGAAGCAAAAGAAGGAGCTCAAAAGGCCCTGATTGGCCAGGACTTGGAGTTTTTATCCTTTTTTCTCTAGAATGGGCTGTTTCTCTCTGGGCATGAGACCACTTGATTAACACCTGAGCTTGACAAGAGGCTATTAGCTCATTTTTTTTTTTTTTTTTTTTTTTAGCTGAGCCATCCTGCCACCTGTTGGCAGCTCAGCGGCAGCTCAGCTCGGGCTGGGAATCAAACCGCTGTTGCTCAGAGCTCAAACTCTTGAGCAAGCTCTTAACCAACTGAGCCACTCGGCCAGCCCTATCTCATCTTTTTAGACTGTGCATGTTCCTTCCCAGAATTCATTCTGTTATAATGATATTAATGAACTCCCAGGCATATGTATGATATTATAATGATGGTATAACGAGGCCCAGGTGAAATGAAGGTTGTTGTGGCCTTTACTGCACAGGAGTGAGTGACTGGTCTAATCTAGTTGGGTATTTTGTACCCATTTGTTTCCTCATAGGGGTAGATAAATACAACGAAAAAGGGGAAGTTTTGGGTGGAGAGGATAGGAGATTCCTATGTTCAGATTAAAAACAATCTATTGTTTATGATTAAGAAAGTGATTTACAAAACAATCAAGAAGCAGGGGGAGAGGAGCCAAAAAAATCTGGGAAAAAGGAAACTTTAAGGGAAAGCAAACTTAAACTCCCCATAAGAAAGAAACCCAAAGTTTTTCAGTGGGGGTGCTACTTGTTTGGCCCACATCACTTTGGCTGGTGGGTGGAAGATGGATTTGAAGTGGTTCAACCCTAGAGACTTGAAGAATGTAGGTTGTTGGAAGTCACTCATCCAAGACATTTTGAGGGTCTGAGCTGTGACAGTGATTTTAGGAATGGAGAGGAGAGGAGTTGGTTAATAAAGCTTGGCTTTAAAGAATGACTAGGAGTCAACCAGTCAGAGAAGTAAAACAAGGACATTCCTAGGCTGGTGTAGAGGCAGGGAGGTGTGGAAAGGAAGAAATGTTCCAAGAAGTGGAGAATAATTCAGTTGACTATAACACAAGAGGGTCACTGCAGGGGAATGTCAAAGAAAAACCAGAGCTGGATAGTGGTTAAAGAGGTAAAAAACAGATTTTATTTAGGAACTATTTCAATAGGGGAAAAGAGACCTCAGTATAGAGCTGGGCTCAATTTGGACTATAAGAAAAAGTGGGGATTTATAGGCAAGGAGCAGGATGGGGTGGGGCTGGGGTTGGAGATAGGTGGTGTTGTTAGTGATTGGAAAATTACTAAGGGGGTAGGATAATTCTTGCTAAACTGACTTAATAGGATTCTTGCTGAATGCAGGCCAGGGTGATCAGGTATCACCTGGGAGATAGTGACAGATGAGGAATTTGAGCAGATATCAATGATGGGGGAGTCTCTCTAAACTGACTTAATAGGATTCTTGCTAAAACTGGGCAATGTAAGCCAACAAAGACAGACACTGAAGCCCAACGTCAAGAACTAGTTGAGAAGAAGGCTTAAAGGAGCATAACTATAATTTGGTCAAAGAGAGCATCTTTGTCAAGATGAGGCAAAAGAAAAAGCTGTTGGTTAGTCAAAATTCAATTCATGAAGGCTCTTCTATTTTGTGTCTAGGAGTTTGATCTACTTGGTATCTTATGCTTGCACACAACCTGCACCCACCTTTTTCTCCTTTGTAAGAAAGAGGCTCTGAACTCCATAGGGTGCAATAAAATCAAAGAGTCATTGAGAGGAGGGCCACAGCCCCTCCAGAAATATTCACAACTATAATCAAGAATGCTCACACTGGGAGGGCCTGTAGTTTCCTTTGTGATCTTGCAACCCTCATAGCCTAAATTACCATTCAGCATTATCTGAGTACAGGCTGCCCTTCAAGTACCTAGTTTCATTGCATTGACTGAAGCTGTAGTGAGTCTATTGTTGGAAAAGGAAGCACTTGTTTCTCAAGTACAGGAAATCACCGGACAATTAACTTCCAGGGGCTCGTGCTGCCTGGGTCACAGGCCTCAGTGTGATTGTCTTTGTTTCTTGTCAGGCTATTGAGGAAATGTTTTGCAGGCCAGAATTTTGGCTTTAATGTGTGTTTTGAGTTCAGTGGAGTCAGCTGTGAGACTTCAAACAGTGATAACCAGAGCAGAATGTGAATACAGCAGTCAGAGGCCTGCCACAAGGACAAGATGTTTTCAGAGAGGCAGAGAGTTTCCTCTAAAATAGATTGTAATTTTGATATTCAGGCTGGGAAGGACCACTTATGCAGAACAGAGAGAAACTAGTGTGGGAAGACAGGAAAAGGAAAATAGTTACCACATTTTGTGACCAGGGAAGACTAACCCCTTGAGAAGTTAATGTGCATTGGACATAAGGCTACCTTTACGGCAGAAGCAGTTGAGGGGCACTAGAAAGACTTCCCTGACCCAGACTATACCTCAGAAAGAAGTGCCAGAGAAGGTCCCCAGAGGAAAGCTAGAGAAGCACAAAATGAAGTGAGATGGCAGCAAGGATGAGCTTCTACAATGTCACAATATTTTCCAAGAAACCATTTTAAATGGATTATTCTGCTAGCTGAGGAAAACTATATTCATGATCTGGGAAAATATCTATTAAGAAGGTAGCAATTTATTATTATTACTTTTTTCTTAAAAAACCTTCATTTTATAAATGAAGAAGATAATAGGAGATAAGGGCATAGGTTTAAGATTAGACAGACCTGGGTACAAATCCTGGCTCTATTACATACTAACTGTGTCATATTTGACTAGTTGCTCCACTTCTCTTGTAACACTTTCCTCATCTGAAAAGTGGGAATAATGACCCATCCGTTCCAAAGTATTTGCTGAGCAATGCAAGAGAGGAAAAAAATTATTTTCCTCCTCTTCCTATCTTTGGTTCATTGGCTGAGGCTCTATAAATTAGACTGACAAAAGACAGATTAACAAGGGAAAACAAGCAGAAGTGTATTAACATGTGCATCATGCATATACATGCCAATCTCAGAGATGAGTAACTCAAAGGGGTGGTTAGAACTTGGGCTTATTTAGCATCTTAACAAAACAACAATACATTTTTAGAGAAGCGACAAGACAAAGGAAAGAACTTTGAATTTTGAGGGTGACAAATTGTGGGAAGGCAAGCATATGAGGGAAACTAATGCAAGATAAGGGCTAGTTAGTAAAGTTTGTTAAGTAGATTCCGCTGGTGATGCTTTAGGCTAATAAAAGTTAGAGTTATCGCCAGTAATCAACTTTTGTCCTTCCTGATAGACAGGGGAGGGAAAATACCTTTACGAATTTACAACCTGCTTTTAGTCAAATAGGTGGAGGACTCCTTATCAGTTCCTTATGCATTACATAAAATTGTAACTATGATTTTGCTAGATGCTATCTATTCAGTGGCTCACTTAATGGTTTTCATGAAGTAAGTCACCATATGGAAAGGCCCACATGGTGAGGAACTGAGGACAGCTTCCATTCAACAGTGGGAGATGCTAAGGCCCTTAGTCCAACAACCTGCAAGGAACTGAAAGCTGCCAACAATGATGTGAATTTAGAAGATCCTTCTCCAGGCGAACCTCAGGTGAGAGTCCAGCCCTGGCTGACACCTGAACACAGCCTTGTGAAAAGCTCTGAACAGAGGATTGAGTTAAGCTATGCCCAGATTCATGACCCAGAAAAAACAATTTTTATGAATGAGTAACATTTTAAGCCTTTAATAAATGTGTAATGTTTTCACCCACTCCATTTGTGGTAATGTTATTACACAGCAACAGATAACTAATCAAACTAAGGTGTAGGAAATATCACATTTCATTATTTTTCTTGATTCAGTGAAAGCCTTTGGGCTCTCACCTATCAGGGTTGGTAATTCAATGATAGCTATTATTATAGGGCTCTACCTCATTCTTCATGAGAACCCTAAGGTTTATGTAATTCAGGGAAAAGGATTTGGGGAAGAGGCGTGTAGAGTGCTCAATCCATTGATTTGCTGCTGAAACCTACATTATCCAAGTCTATAGTCTATTCAAAGGTGGCTACCTCTGCCAAAGATAGTATCTACTCTGTTTGTGCCAAATTTGGCCACTGGGGCCTTCACTGCAGAGGAGAGGTTGCAGCTTAGTGCTTAGTCCCCAAGTACACACAAAGCCACTGCCCATCAAAATTTCTCTGACTTCCAGGCCATTGTGAGGAAGCAGAGTGCAGAGCTCCACAGCTAGAGGACCTAGCACTGTCCATCTGCCTACTCGGGATAATCTATCTCTGTTCCAGCTCTTCCTCTCTTAAAACCAGAAGCTCTCCCTCTTTAGGCCAATCCCACAAGCCTCCAAGAACCTATATTTCAAAACAACATTCTCTTAACTAAGTTAAGGAAGCCTAGACCTTACCAAACAGATCACATGTAGTCCTGGCTACTTTCCTCTCTCCCACACCTGCACTCCCCCCAGAAAAGGAAGAAAAAATGATATCTCATTCTTTTATATAATTCTACAGCAACTGGAAGTCATTTACTTTGTTATTTAGGTTGCTAGCCACACAGTCAAGTCATGGCGAGATGAAACACATACTCAATCATGAAGTTCTCATTAGGAAACAGCGAAAGATTCTGTTTCCTTAAGAAACACAGTCTTCCTCTTAGCTCTAAATTCCAAGGGGATTTTTCTTTTTAAGAAATTAAAGGTCAGGGCCAGCCGAGTGGCACGTTGGTTAAGAGTTGGCTTGGGAGCGAGAGCTCTGAGCAGCAGGGCCCCGGTTCGGATCCCACAAGAGTGCCAGTGACGCTGCACCCTCTTCCAGCTAAGATGATGAACAACAGAACAACAGCTCGACCTGGAGCTGGGCTGCCACGAGTTGCCCGCGACGGCGTAGGCTGTAGTGGGGCTGCAATGGGCTGCCGTGAGCCATCATGAGTGGCTGGCAGCCAGTGTGAGCTGCCATCCATTGGCCAGCGAGCGATTGCCTCACCTGGGAAGAGTGCAATAATAATACCAACGTGGGCCAGTGAAGCGACGTCCTGTGCAACTAGACTGAAGAACAAAAGGCCAGCAACTTCTCTGTTCCCCTTCCCCGATTCCCCAATAAAATCTTGAAAGAAGGAAAGAAAGAGAGAAAGAAAGAAAGAAAGAAAGAAAGAAAGAGAGAGAGAGAGAGAGAGAGAGAAAGAAAGAAAGAAAGAAAGAAAGAAAGAAAGAAAGAAAGAAAGAAAGAAAGAAAGAAAGAAATGGTTAAGCAGTATTAAGATTTGTAAGTAAGTCTGGTCCACTTAAAGTCCAAATGGAAGTGAAATCCTCACGCCAGTGACCCTGAGCCTGGGTTCAGTTTGTCATAGAGTGTAGGACCCAAATGCATTATATTTAAGGGAAGAGAGTACTGAATAAGTGGAAGAAACCATATTGTGGAGGGACTGTAGGCACCATAAAGAAGATATATTAAAACTGAACCAAATGTAAACACTTATATTTTACAAGCTCTAAAAAAGGTCTATACTATTTACCACTGTGGTCTTGGCTGTTACGATTTCTGATGCTCTTTTTATTTTTTCCCTTTGAAATGCATTGGACAACATTCCAAATTATCTTCTTACCCAAGTCTGGGTTCTGCCACAGAGATATGAATTTAGTTTTTCTGCAGTTCATAAAAAAAAATAAATCCTCCCCCCCCTTTTTTTGCTATTATTTTTGACAATGCTGTATTATACCTCCCACTCTAAAGCCAAGAAAGACAATCTAACTGCTTCCTCCTCCAACACACTTACAAGAAAGAATAGAAACAATTCTATCAACTCCAGCTGGCGCAGCACAAATGCCAGGAAGCTTTTCTTAGATTTTTGGATCCTGCGTCACTCTCACTGTAGGTGCTTTCCAACAATTTGGTTTTATTTTTCTTGAATTCTGTTCTTGCTGCAGAGACCTTCAATAGTCTAACACTGGTGGCATTTAGTAATCTTTGCCAAGTTTAATTCCAATTCATTTGCTTGGAGGGTTTCAGTAACCCTGGAAGAAGGTTTTATAAACCTCTTTGTTTTGTGCAGTGGGAATCTGCTCAGGAAGTATTAGTCAGGCTCATTCCCAATGTATTTAGATTGATTTACTTCCTTTTATTTCAGGGTGGAAATGCAAGGCAAACCAAAATATATGACCATCAATCTTGTTCCTACCGCAGTCCAAGTTAAATCTACAGCATTGCAAGAAGCAGTGTTTGCCTTAGGAAAGTATACCTATCGCTGATAGTACCTAAGGTCATTTTAGTTGGTAAGCAGGCAAAGTTTTTATTTTAATAATTATGTATTCATTTGAAAATGTATTAGAAGAAAATAATATATCAAGCCATCATTTCAGGGATAGTATTGTTTCAGAATAGGCTAAATAGTAACAAAAAAGGCCCAAAATAAATATGAAGTAAATGATAATTGGCATGCAGATATGGCCATATCCTGAAAATAGCACATGAACAATGGTGTATAAATAGTTGATGTTTAAGAAACACTGTCCAATTAAAATACACAGGTATTTGTCTAAGTCAGAACTGTTTGGAATCCCAGTATTGCTGTCTACCAGCGGTGAACTTTGGGCAAGTTCATAAATCTCTCTAAATCTCAGTGTTTTCATTTGTAAAGTAAGAATGGTTCCTACCTTATAGCATTGTTGAAGGAAACCAAGGTACTTGATTTAAAACACAGTTTTGAATGAGGTTGTGTGGGCTCATTAAACGATAGACATCATTATGTGATTCCTTCTGACTCTGTTTATTGTCATTTATCTTAAGTAAAAATCTTGCAGCCACAAACCAAGAACCAGCTCTGCTGTCCAAAATCAGTGTCAGAAAATACTGGT
>NW_017732578.1:244883-262595 GCF_001890085.2 Hipposideros armiger | reverse complement strand
AAGGACAGCAACTTGTCTGTTCCCCTTCCCCCAATTCCCCAGCGCTGTTCCCATCCCCCAATTCCCCAATAAAAATCTTAAAAAAAAAAAATGAATACGGAAGAGTCCCTGCGCTTTCGATCACTCATTCAATAAATGTTTATGGAGTGCCTACTAGGTAATAGAAACTGTGCGAGGCCTGAGGAATCAAACAGAAACAGTTGCTGCCTTCATGGAATTTATAGTATAAGAAAAGTTATAGACGGTGATAAATGTTTAAGAACTAGCTCCCCAAAAAATAAATAAAAAAGGTATGTGTGTGTATTAAATTTTACTAATATAAAGGAAGTGTAGCACACAATTTATAAATAATAATATATACTTTATTCTAAAATCATTATAACTAAGTAATTCTCACAGAAGGGTGTTGTTGAGTTTTGCAGAATTCTTGTATCCATGGCCAACCTACGGTTGCAATTGACAAATGAGTGTGGTTCTGACCTGAATGTTGGTTGATATTTTAATTTAAATTAAAGAATAAGATGAAAGTGAAACAAAAAAGAAGAATGTCAGACCTTCACTTTTTTTCAGTGACTGTGTGGTTTCTTGGCTGACTGAGAGAATAGCTTTCAAATACTGGAAGAATATATCCTCAACTTTTTGTACTATTCACATTCTAACTGCTACAGACACAAAACACTTTTAAGTTTAATTTGAACTATTAATATTTTTCTCCATCACTTTCTTAAGTCTAGACAATGAAAAGAATTATATCAATCTGTTATTTGTAGCTTTTCTTGATTTCTGTGGTATAAATACTCCCACTATGACCACTTTCAAGCTACTAATATGATTTCATTGAACATGGGGTTGGAAAGAGATGTTATCACACATCATTATATAATATTGTGCTAAAACAATGAGAAAGTGATGAGTTTTGAGTATTTATTGGTTTTGTTTTTAACATAATTTATTTCATTGCAAGTTGTAAGCTATATTAAACATTGTAAGGTTATTTAATTTTAAATAATGGTTGTTTAACAACTGGGCCACAAAATTCCTGAAAATAAAGCCATCTATTTTTGTGAGCCAGCATGAGCTGGAAATATTATAAGATAATATCTTGGAATATTAATATTTGTGCTTTTTCTTTTCTCTATTCTCTGTATTTGATCTTTTCCCTGTAACTCAGAGGTATCCATGTTACCTTGAGATTGTTATATGTGGGAAATAATCAAAGGAACTGATTATACATGAAGGAATGAACACAAGCAGTCACCACAGGTTCCTCCTGAAATCCCAGTCAAGTGACCCAAAAAAAGCCCCAAAAGAATGGAAGAGAAAGCAACATAAACAACATAAACTTTGAAGCACGAAAGCAGATGAGTAAGTGAGAACTAATAGGCTAATGCAGATGAAGCTCAAATCTAAACATGTGAGGAGAAAGGTGAAGATGCTTCTCAACTTATGATAGGGTTCTGTCCCAATAAACCCATCGTAAGTTGAAAATTTCATAAGTCGAGAATGCAGTGACTACACCTAACATACCAAATGTCAGAGCTTAGCCTAGCCTATCTTAAATGTGCTCAGAACACTTACATTAGACTACAGTTGGGCTAAATCTCACTGCCATTGCCCAGCATCACAAAAGAGAGTATTGTACCACATATTGCTAGCCCAGGAAAAATTCCTATTTCGAAGTTTCTACTGAATGTGCAGACATTATTGCTTTCACACCATTATAAAGTTGAAAAATCATAAGTCAAACCATTGTGAATCGGGGATTGTCTGTAACAACAAGCCGATTCATGCTGTGAATTCCCTAAAAACTCAGGGACTGGTAGATAAAATTGGAGGAAATCTCTGAAAAGTAGAATCAAAAAATAAAAATGAAAAAGAGATGGAAAATAGAAATCAACAAAATTAAATAGTTCAGAATCTAAATTATAAGAGTTTCGGGAAGGAAGAGTAGAGAAAACAGAGGGGAGGAAATTATGCAAATTGTAATTCTAGAAAATTTTGCCAAACTGAAAACCATGACTTTTCAGAGAAAAAAAAGGCCAGTAAATGCTAGCATAATAGATTTAGAAAGATTCACCAAGGCACCACATGGGGAGTTTTATTTACTAGGAAAGAAAGAAGCTCCTAAACATTTCCAGAGAAAAAAGAGGCCATAAACAAAGAGCTAGAATTAGGAAATAAAGTGTAATTGACTCTTCCCACAATGCTCCATGCAAGAAGACAAAGGAACAATGCCTTTAGAAATTCAAGGACATTGGTTTCAGTTTAGAATTCTATATTCAGGCAAAACTTTCATTCGAGTGTGAGGATAGAATAAAAACATTTTCAGATATTCATGTTCTTAAAGATTGTACTTAACATGTACTCTTTTTCAGGAACTACAGAGTTTGTATTCCATAAAGCCAGGATGCAAAACAAGGAAGAAAAATAGAGGATCCACAAAATAGGGGGTCCAATACAGGGTGAAGAAGGGAATTCCAGGATGAGCACAAAGTAGATCCCAGAGAGGTACCTGCACAACATTTCTAGAGAACAATGTGTTTGTGTTGGGGCAAGGGAGCAGAGGGCTCCATCAGGGATGTTGCCACAAAATGAAAAAAATAAAAAACAGATGTATTTGAACATTATGAGAGGAAATTTATAATTCTGGAGGAATGTTTGAGGAAGAGTTAGTCATATAGAAAACTAAGCAAACAATAACGACAATCATTAATTCCAGAAAAACTTTAATGGTCTCATTACAGTGGAACTTTATGAGGGAGAGATGCTATCTTGCTCACATGGGGCCTGGCATTGAGGTGGTGATTCTTGAGTGACCATATTTGGACTGACTGGATGAATGAGCTAGAAGAAACTTCAGTCTAGTTGAAGCCCCTGGTCAGATTTTATTACATATTGTATTACAAATATGGAACCTGAGATCAGGAAAGGCGAAGTTTACACAATGACTTAGGAGCAGAACTAGGGCTTAATTCTTATACTTTAGGTCCTCAGACAAGGGGTCTTTCTGCTATAGAGAACCAGAAAAAAACAAAAACATTGTACAAGAAAGGAAGTGTAATTACATACTGCATAGGCATGTCAAGTTAAGCAATAGTTATGGATAATGTAATCATACAGGGAGAAATGGAGGAGAGAAACAATGTATGTGAATGTGTGTGTGATGGGGTGTGGGGGTGAGCAGTCTTGTGGGAAGCCAAGAAGATATGAAACTGAGCAACCTTGAAATAGCAATACAAGGATGTTATTTAGGAAAACAGAGGCAAGCACCAGAAGAATATTCAGCTAACATAATGGAAAAAATGTTGCTTTTCAGAAGTGGCGATTGGGGGCTTTTTCGCAACAGGCTTGCCACCAGAACGCAGGTGTCATAAAAACCACTGCTAAATCTAAGCCAAAATGAGAAAGGAAGAGACTCATATCAACATTGTCGTCATTGGACACATAGATTCTGGCAAGTCTACCACTACTGGTCATTTGATTTACAAATGTGGTGGCATTGACAAAAGAACCATCAAAAAATTTGAGAAAGAGGCTGATGAGATGGGAAAGGGCTCCCTCAAGTATGCCTGGGTCTTGGATAAACTGAAAGTTGAACATGAGCATGGTATCACCATTGATATTTCCCTGTGGAAATTTGAACCAGCAAGTATTATGTGACCATCATTGATGCCCCAGGACACAGTGACTTTATAAAAAACATAGTTACAGGCACATCTCAGGCTGACTGTGCTGTCCTGATTGTTGCTGCTGGTATTGGTGAATTTGAAGCAGGCATTTCCCAGAATGGGCAAACCCATGAGCATGCCCTTCTGGCTTACACACTGGGTGTGAAACAACTAATTGTTGGCGTTAACAAAATGGATTCCACTGAGCCGTCCTACAGCCAGAAGAGATACAAGGAAATCATTAAGGAAGTCAGCACCTACGTCAAGAAAATTGGCTACAACCCTGACACAGTGTCATTTGTGCCAATATCTGAGTGGAATGATGACAACATGCTGGAGCCAAATGTAACATGCCTTGGTTCAAGGGATGGAAAGTCACCCATAAAAATGGCAGTGCCAGTGAAACCATGCTGCTTGAAGCTATGGATTGCATCCTGCCACGAGCTTGTCGAACTGACAAGCCTTTGCATCTGCCCCTCCAGGATGTCTACCAAATTGGTGATATTGTACTGTCCCTGTGGGGGGAGTGGAGACTCAAATCCCAAATGGTGGTCACCTTTGTTCCAGTCAGTGTTACAACTGAAGTAAAGTTTGTTGAAATGCACCATGAAGCTTTCAGTGAAGCTTTTCTGGGGGACAATGTGGTTTTCAATGTTAAGAGTGTGTCTGTCAAAGATGTTCGTCGTGGCAATGTGGCTAGCGACAGCAAAAATGACCCACAATGGAAGCAGCTGGTTTCATGGCTCATATGATTATCTTGTACTATTCAGGCCAAATCAGTGCCAGATATGCACCTGTGCTCGATTGTCACACAGCTCACATTGCTTGCAAATTTGCGGGGCTGAAGGAGAAGATTGATCATTGTCTGGAAAAAAGCTGGAAGATGGCCCCAAGTTTTTGAAATCTGGTGATGCTGCCATCGTTGATATGGTTCCTGGCAAGCCCATGTGTGTTGAGAACTTCTCTGACTACCCTCCTCTGGGCCGATTTGCTATTCATGACATGAGACAGACAGCTGCTGTGGGTGTCATCAAAGCAGCGGACAAGAAGGCAGCTAGAGTTGGCGAAGTCACCAAGTCTGCCCAAAAACCTCAGAAAGCTAAATGAATATAATCCCCAATACCTGCCACCCCAGTCTTAATCAGTGGTGGAAGAACAATTTCAGAACTGTTTGCCTCAATTGGCCATTTAAGTGTAACAGTAAAAGACTGGTTAACAGTGCATCGTAAAACCTTCAGAAGGAAAGGAGAATGTTTTGTGGACATTTGTGTGTGTGTGTGTGTGTGTGTGTGTGTGTGTGTGTGTGTGTGTGTGTGTGTGGCAGTTTTTATCAGTTTTTCAAATTAGTACTTTTTAATGGAAATAACCAAAAATCTGTCACAAAAATTTGAGACCCATTAAAACAGTTTAATGAGAAAAAGAAAAAAAAAAGAAGTGGGAATTGGGGGTTGGAAAGGGAGAAAAGTGTGCAGCTTTTTAAAAGAAACATTAGGTCTTGTAGTATTATTTGACTTTTAAATCTCTGTACAAAGATATTGTTTTAATAAAGCAGCAAGAAACATCCAGCATTCTTTTATTTCTTATTTTTTCAAATAATCTTTTGAAATAAAGGGAGTGCAGTGAGAAAAGTGATAGTGGTGTGTGTGGGAAAGCTTCACCCTAATGGTTATGTAGTTAGTACAGGAAAGTGGTAATTACCATCTCTGTTTCAAAAATAATCACACCCACAGGTGTTATACACCCGTAAGTGTCACAACGAAAAACCATTGGGAATCATGGGTGCTTAGGGGAACTTGGTCTCATCGAGGGTTTATGAAGGGTTTCCATACAGAAGCTTATGGGTCAGCCAAAAGATATTATAAGCGGATAATTTCAACACACGATGGTAAATAAAAATAATAAAAATATATACAGGGGGCTTAGAGTACATAGGAGGGCATTTAGCTCAGCCTGGATGGGTCAGAAAGGACTTCCTAGAGTAAAGAGTAGCTAAACATATGCAGCAGGATAATGAAGGATGTAGAACAATAATCAAATGTTTCAGAAAGGTTTTGAACCTTTGTATGCCTAGTTTGGAAGTTAGTAAACAAATGTTTTGACCTAACAATCAGAATCATATAGTTTTAATATTTTAATATCTCTTTACAGATTTGGTGAAGAGAAGGAAAAATAGACCAAATAATAGTAATGTTTTTTAAACAACTGATAAAGAAAAACCTTTATCTTTTTGGGCTTTAGCCCACTTCTTTCAAGTTATATTCCTTGTCTTGCCCTGGGGATATAAGAAAGTAGAAGAAGGCAGAGAGTATTGGGAAATACTTTAATTCTCACTCTTTTAAAAAAATATTTAAAGCATTTATTTCAACTTCACTCATCATATTCCTTGAAATGAAATATGTACATTATTTACCAATAAATGCTTAATGCTTTAATTTACAATTACCATACTTGCAGAAACTTGAGACTCATTCCCTTAAATTAAAAAAAGTACAAAAATTAGTTGTGTTACCTTTATATTTCAAAGTATACAGAAAAGAACATTTTTACAGCAGCTAAAGCCTTTAATCAAAAATTCAGAATGCAGTTTTATAAGCTTAACAAAATGGCCACATTCTAAGTTTAATTATTTTGGTAACCTTGACTCTTTATATTAGTCTGATTGAACCAAGAATTTACAGATAATGGACAATAAAAAGACAAACTAAGGGAACTCTAGTCCTGTTTCTAGCTATTAGCCAGAGCTCTCTAGGTTTGTTTCAGTCTGGCATCTCAATCAGATTCATTAGCCAGAAGTTTGTGGCCTTTGTCTCCTCTTTCTGGCAAGTATTTCATTGCCTCCTAGAATTGAGGATGAAATCTGTCTTCCCTGCTTTGACCCTTGGCCCAGGGTCTCACTTATCCCAGCCCCATGGAACACTGAGGAAGAGATTTCATACTGTTCAACCAGTCACCTGATCAAGTTTGTTTAAAGATATCCTTTAGGGTCTACCCCCTGCCTTCTCCTACTTTCTTATGTCTCCAGGGCAAGACAAGGAATATAACTTGAAAGAAATATGCTAAGGCCCAAATAAATAAAGGTTTTTCTATACCAGCTGTTTAAAAACATTGCTATCATTTGGTCTATTTTTCCTTCTCTTCACCAAATCTATAAAGAGATATTAAAATAGTAAAACCACATATGATTCTCATTGTTAGGTCAAAACATTTGTTTAATAACTTCCAATCTAGGCATGCAAAGGTTCAAAACCTTTCTGAAACATTTGAAAACTGTCCACAACAGTTTTCTATGTGGTGGAATTTTAGTGATTTTTATTTTATTTTATTTTCCTGTTCTAATTTTTCTCTAATAAACACAGACGCAAGAGTAACACATGAAATCGGTATGAAGGGTGTCTGCCTTTTATATCCTCTTCAACCAAAAGCAGCCCAACTTTTCTGTTTTATTTTTTCTTTCATAGTAAGGTGTTAACAAAGGACTCCTTGACAAAAACAAAAAAAGCTTTTTAAATCACTTGTATATTCAGTATTTCATTTAAATTTCAAAACAACCCAGCAAAGCTGATAGATCATTTAAAAATTTTTTGCTTGAGAGGATCAACACAAGTATTGTTATTGACAAAATTATTGACTGATTGAGCTCTTTTATACAGCTAGTTAGCTTTATATCTGGGACTAGAATACAACTTCAGAAGTAATTATGCAAGATGTCTGGGAATTCAAGTTGGTAGCTTCTTGTGGCTACCAAAGAATGAGCCCCTAATTAGATTTTCAATATTCACAACATTCATATCTCTCCCTGGTCCTGCTGGAGTCACCAATAACACATTACCCTACCTGAGGATTAATTGTTTCAACCCTGATGCTTTGGTGATCATTTCTCTAAATTGAAAATTGGGATTTGTAATCTAGCAAAAGATTTTTTTAGTCAAATGCATGAATTAATTTACAGGGGAAACCTTCCAGAGACACAAGAGTTAAAATCCAATAAAGGAATGACCTTTGTTATGGAAAAACAAAAGAAAGAAAGAAATCAGGTCTTTTCTGGAAAAACTGGGACATTGAATCATTAGGCATAATGTGCTTACCCCTGGGGACATAGGTCACTTTCAATATTTGCCAAAGCATTAGATCATCCAGGCGCTGGCAAACATTTCTAAGCTTTAATAACTGAGCTGCTTCAGTGTGTTTTGGTAAAATTTTAAAACCTCTCTGGCCCCATTTTATCAAATATATACCTTTGACTATATGACAATGCTCCCTTAGGATATTAGTGAGAGAACAACCATCTACTTAATGATTTTTATTGTGCCTATATTGTGTGTAAAATGAGTACAGTTGTTATGTTGTAAAAGTGTAATGATTAGAGCTCTGGAAGAGGATTTGGAGAAATAGGAGAAATCTGTAATCTGAATAGGAAAGGACTTGATTATTCAACTGATGAAAAGTGTGTCCATCTCCTCTGCTTTGTAAATAAACTGAAAATCAGAGGTAAACTTTAGATCAAACACAGAAACTCAGAGGTCAACTAAGGAGACAGGCATTAAAAAAAAAAAGAGTTGAAAGAAATTTGTTGTAGGATAATCAGAAAATTACAGACACTTTAAACACAAATAATGAAAGGTACTTGAAACTCCACTAGTTGGAGATAAGAATTATTAAAAATTTAAAGATATATCCTTTCATACTTTATATACATATGTACAATAAAAAGCTACACATTCTGTTTTATAATCTGCTTTTCAAATTCATCAATATGTCATAAACATATTTTTATGTCAAGTAAGAAACTAAAATGTCATGTTAGTTACTACATAGTATTTCATTAGATTAATTTACCAAATTGGCATAGGAAATCTTTATTTGTATTTTTTCTGAATTTTGACATTTATAAACATTAAAAATAATAGATATTCTTATAACCAAAATCTTTGGAATCCTTTGTTTATTTCTGAAGATAAACTCTGGGGAGTGAAATTGTAAGGCGTATTGGTTAAGATTCTTTGGTTTCAGGCAACAGAAACCCAACTAGAGTTAGCTTAAGGAAAAAGGGATAATTAATTAACTCAACATTCTTCAAGAATTTTTTAAACTATCAGAGCTTTTTTGTTCATTGGAAACTATAACGATGTACTTACTTCTCAAGTTGGAACACAGATATGCTCAAAGATATGCTTTGGTTTTTACAGTTCTATTTCAGATAGTTTCTGCTTTCCATGCTCTGATCAATACTCAGCTAAACAATAAAGGGGAGCCCTCTCCGAGATGCTGCTCTGAGAACTCTTGCCTTTCCGTGACCCCAGTTTCATCTGCTCAACTCCTCCTGGGTTCCCTTCTTTGCAATACAGTATGGAAACTCTCTCCAGACAGTAAAATGGGAGAAATAACAGGACTTACTTTGTTTTCTCTCTCTCAGGAATCACACTGTTCTGTACTGTCTGATGTCCAAAGTCTAAAAACAATATAACTTGTCTGCTTTTTAAATTATTTCAGAAGAGAGAGTAAATATGGCCCCTGTCACACCATCTTGGTCTAAAGTGAAGTCTCTATCTCAACAATTATTTTTGGAGTGACTATCATGTGACAGGCACTCAAGATCCTTACTTTTGTAGAGCATGTGACCAAACTACAGAAAGGTAGAAGCTGAACTGGCTCCAGGGACAGCAGGATCCAGCAATATAAATGCTACATTTTAAGATCTCTGTCTCTGTCTCTCTTTCTTTTGATATCGTGTGTTTCTGTCGCTTTTTGCACACAGGTGTCAATCTTTCCTCTAAAGATGAGCTGAATTCATGAAGAGTACACAGGCAAAGCAACTTGGAATTGCATTCTTTCAAGCTTATTTTTTAGAAAAGTGAATCTCTTTTTTTCAGCTTTAGTTTGAAAAATCCTTGGGAAGGAACGACGAGCCCATCCCTTGGATGAGTCACTGTAGCTAGGGGAGTGAGGAACTTCAGCTGACCCCGTCTGGGTCATGTGCCTTCTTTTGTGGCCAGGAGTCTGGAATCTCTTACCAGACAGTCACAGGGAACAATCAGCTGAGCAGCCATCCCAATTTGTATCTACAAGTCTGGGTATACTATTTTTTTTTTGATACTTAAATAAACTATTTTGAAATCATTTTCAAATTTCAACACATTCACCAATGGTGAATATTAAGGGTCCAATTCTTGCCTAATGCAGTGCGTAAAGAAGCTAAGGTAGAAGTAGCCTTAACATCCGATTAATGACTATGGTTCAGATAAGCAACACATTATAGAAAGGAGCATAAGAGGGTCCAGAAGAACAAGAGAAAACTCTAAAAGGTAAAGGAGACATTTATAAGATTACTTTAGAAAACACCAAAAAGGAACCCTATGATAAGCTAGGAAAATCTTTTCTTATTTATTGACCCACAGCCAGGACATTCTTTGCCATCCTGCCACCTGTTGGCAGCTCAGCTCGGGCCAGGAATCCAACTGGCGACCCTGTTGCTCAGAGCTTGCACTCTTGAGCAAGCTCTTAACCAACTGAGCCACTCGGTCGGACTCTCAGGACATTCTTAAGACATCTAGGCTATGTCATAGCCTGGGCAAGAAAGAACTTTAATCCTGGAGTCAGCTTTGACTAGTTTCCCTACATTTAACTTTCTCGGCCAGTTAGTTACCAAGTCCTGTCCATTCTTTCAAACTCCACTGTCCTCTCCTTATCCAAGTTATCCTCATCTCTCACTTGACTTGCTGCAAAAGTCTTCTAGCTGGCCCCCTGAATCAAGTTTTGCTCCCTATAATGGGAAGCTGGTATTTGCTGCCCAGCACCCATTCCCACTTCTTATTGGTAGCTGTACCCAAAAATCTACTTTTGTGGAAAATTCCTCTCCCATTCTCAACCATATAATTTAAGTGGGGTTAACCTCTACTTCAGTTCTAGAAGGGTTCTGGTTAGCATAGCTACTTAGTGAATTCCTATTTAATTAGTGAATTCACCTACTCCTCTGACCATGCTGATGACTTTGAAACACAATGGAACACAATAAAATGTTTGTTGGGGCTTCTGGGAGCTAACTTCTATTCTTCTTTCAATTCTCTGTAGAAATGTCATTTTCTTTGGGACAATTTTTCTAATCTCACAATTTAGGTTACCCTCATCTACTACACACTCTCATAATTATCTTTTGTAATACACATTGCATTTGTAATTACTTGTTTATAATCTGTCGTCGTTTTTAAGAATATATACTCCCTGGGTGCAAGCCTTTCTACCATGCTCATTGCTGTATTTCCAGAGTCCAGCACAGAGCCTATGACCAAATACACAGTGAACAAATCTATAGACCAAGAATAAACATGGAGCTTAGAATCATAAGAAAGCAGACAGTGTATTTTAAGAAGGAATGAGCATTCTACCAAGTCTAGCTTAAATGCCAACCTAAAGCTACCTTTTTAAAGAATCAGAGTATCTTGGGTTAAATTCCAATTCAGAGTACCGTATTTGCCGGCGTATAAGACGATTTTTTGGCCCTGAAAAATATGCCTCCAAGTGGGGGGTCGTCTTATATGCCAGGTACACTTCAGATAGACTGCCCATAGTGCTTGCCCCGATGCCCGCCCACTTCATTCCACATACCGTTCAGGCATCAGCAGCGCTGCTGGGTGTATGCTCGGCTGTTATGCGATTTTGCTGTTATGCGATTTTACCACACTCGCAAAATCGCACACAGCCGACCATACACCCAGTATGATAGCGCAAAATCGCGAATCGCGATTTATGTATATGTTTGATTACATACAGCCTTGTGACAGTTTTCCTGCATGTCATAAGCATTTGAATATAAATATAAATGTTGAAATCAAATCTGATATTGTTTTACCTTTTATTTGGTGTGTGGAAGGTGTGCGGAAGAGGGGGTAGTCTTATATGGCGAGTATATAACAAACTCTGTATTTTGAGTGGAAATGTTAGGGGGTCGTCTTATACGCCCAGTCGTCTTATACGCCGGCAAATACGGTAGGCTAAGAGAGGAAACGTGAAATCTGCAAGGCTAAATATTGTCTATGGCCATACCACCCTGAACACGCCTAATCTCGTCTGAAAGGCTAAATATTGTGCCTTTCAAGTCAATTTTGGACTATACTTTTATTACTTAATGTGCCCTGTGAACTAGTTCATGTCTATACCTGTACATTGTCTATTGTTTTGGTATTTTTTTTCTCTTTTTCTTTCTTTCTTTCTTTCTTTCTTTCTTTTCTTGTATTTTCATATTCATTAACTCAACAGTTATTTATTCACCATCTCCTTTGTTTATGCACTGCTATAAATGTTAGAGGTAGGATGAATAAAATATCTTACAAGGAATTTACAGTCTAATTAGAAAGATAAATGTGTAAACAAATAAATTATAATGTAACATTGAGGTAAGTGCTGAAAGAAGAAAATAGTGATTATTGCTTTCTGCAAACATGAGGTATTAATAATTCGAGTCCTTCAGTTGCAAGTGACAGAAACCCAATTTCAAATAGTCTAAGCAGAAAATGGACTCTATTGGCTCATGTAACTAGAAATTCCAGAGATAGAGCTGAGTTAAGGGACTCAAGTATTGTTGTTAGGTATCTCTATTTCTTTCTGGGTTTATTTCTTGCTGTTTCAGCCTCCTCTTCTGAAGATGGACTCTGGAGTTGATTCTGTGTTGAACCACCTAGATGCCCCCTGCAGGATGGAAGCACTAATTTCACCCTCAGCTTTGGGGAGTGTTGGTTACTGATGGCTCAAAGCTGAGTCTTTCTCTGGGAATTGCCCTTAAACAAGAGAAAGTGCCTCACTCAAAGTTATGCCTCCTCCCTGGGAGCACCTTGCATCCAAAGACTGATCAATAAGGGATACCAGGGCCTAGCCCCTTGCCTTGATTCAAGACACATCCAAAAGGGCAATTGCAGCATTAGAGCTACTCATGGGATCATCTGAGGAGTCTGAGGAACTTGAGAAGGCCTGACTTTTGTCATATATGTTCTATGAAGAGGCTTGAGTTTATTTTTTAAAATTCTGGATGTATAGGGAAGAAATGGAGAGAAGTGAAGAGAGGAAATATGAAGTGAAATCATAAGACTGTTTCAACTGAAGAAGACCAAGCACCTCGCCCTGTGATCCATCAAATGCTTGAGTGCAAGTGGGTTTTTGTGAAAGCAGTGAAGAGACTGGACTTCCCCGCTGCACTGGCCTAGGATGAAATGGAACTGTAGAGCACAGGTATATTTAGGAGTTTAGAAACATCATCTCAGGAAATAATTTCTATAACTTTGCAGAACCAGTGGTAGGGCTATGAGCTCTACAGAATATAAGGTTTAACTGGTGAATATCTGGATATATCTTCTAGCAACAAATACCTTGGAGAAAATGTGTAAATTTACTCTCCTAACATTTGAGGAACTAATAAATGCCAATAAAAAAAATCACAGCATAATAAAATGGAAGTAAAATGTGGGAATATAAACTTTTTGAACAACTAATTGATATAGTTAAAAAATGATAAATTTTTATGTCATAACTATGTAATGGAGAGAAAAACAAGAGGGAAGAATTAGCCAGGTCTACAGTTATAATGGAGAAATGAGATAGCAAGAAAAACTGGAAGTTAATTTTCCAAGGAAAATTTAAGAAATAAATTATGTTCATCTGTCTATCATGACAGATAAACATAATAAAAATTCTAAGCTCCAACTAAACATTTCCAAAAGTGTGTTCCCTTGTGCTTTATAAATTAAACAACAAACAAAAACTATCCCCCACCCCCACACACATACACACACACAACTATCCACTCAAGAGGTACCTCTGAAAATGAATTTACAACTGTGGATTGTAAATCCTACCAGAAGACGGACGAATGAATTAGATAATTCCTGGAGAGCCATTTCTACCTTGTTACTGGGTTGGTTTTTTTTTTTTGGATGGCGTGACTTGATGTGTAAATGCATAAATCTGAACTGAAAATAAAATAGCAAATTAAGAGAGCCATCTACTGGCAGTTCATTGAAATCTGTTTAATTCATTCGATTTCTACACCAAATATACTTCCATAAGTAATACTGTGATCAACTTTCTGGGTAAATTTAATCTGACCCATCTTCATGCTATACTTTGTATGAAGAAGGGTATCTGTAATATTATATAATAGTTATAACTTGAAACACAGACATCATGCTTTGGAGTTATTCTTTGAAATATAGCCAACTTGGCTATTACACTAAGAATGATGATGATAGGGTTTATGTAAAGTAAATATAGAAAGAGCAGACAACATATGTCTAGCACTGGTCCATGTACGAAGTCTGACAAGTAAGTTTGCGAACTCATCCTAGAACAAGTGATACATACCTCATTGCTGAATATCACTACAGTCTCCTTTGAAGTACTCCCCTTGGGAAGCTATGCACCGACACCAGCGCCTACTCTACTCTTCAAAGCAATTTTGAAACTCTTTTTCTGGAATGACCATCAGAGTTGTTGTCGTATTACCCTTGATGTCCTGAATGTCATCAAAATGTGTTCCTTTCAATATTTCCTTTATCTTTGAGTAAAGAGTCACCAGATCAGGTGAGTATGGAGGGTGTTCCAATACAGTTATTTGTTGGATGGCTAAAAACTTGTTCACAGACAGTGCCATGTGAGCTGGTGTATTGTTGTGATGCAACAGTCATGAATTGTTGGTGAAAAGTTGAAGTTGTCTAACTTTTTCATGCAGTCTTTTCAGTACTTCCAAATAGTAAACTTGGTTAACTGTTTGTCCAGTTGGTACAAATTCATAATGAATAATCCCCCTGATATCAAAAAAGGTTAGCAACATTGTTTTGATGCTTGATTTGGACTGACGAAACTTTTTTGGTCATGGAGAATTGGCTGACTTCCACTGTGCACTTAAACGCTTTGTTTCAGGGTTGTATTGGTACACCCATGTTTCATCACCAGTGATAACATCATCATGCCTTGCCAAAAGGTCTTGGCAAACTTCGACTCTCCTTTACTTTTGTTCATTGGTGAGCTCCTTGGGGATCATTTTTGCACACACCTTTCACATGCCAAGATTTTCAGTTAAGATTCTCCTAACTGTTTCTCTATCGATGTTTACTTGGTCTGCTATGCTTCTCACAGTGAGCTGATGATTTTCATGCACAATTTGAGGAATTTTTGCAATGTTTTAGTTAGTTCTGCTTGTTACTAGCCACCCTGACCTCTCTTCATCAGTGATGAATTCTCCCTCCTCAGAAAAATGTTTAATTCATTTGTACACTGCCATTTTCTTCATGGCATTATTTTCATAAACTCAGATTAACATGCCCTGATTTCACTTCCACTCTTTTCAAGTTTAACAAGAAATTTAATGTTTGTTAGTTGCTCTAATTCAAGCTCAGACATTCTTGCAAAAAACACACAAAAAACACACAACAACAATAACGAACACCACTCAGCAAGACACTGCCACATGTCGACATGAACACAGCTGTGAGACACTGATATACCAAGATTATGAAACCTTACGAAGCTGTTTGTACAGTGCTGCCAGTGTAAGTGCATGGTGGCAAGTTCGCGAACTTAATTGGCAGACCTCGTACAATGCAATCAACTAAAGTCACATTGTAAATGCTTAGTTATTGACTGGAAAATGTTCAAAACAAATTACGAAATCAAAATAAGTAAGCTATAATATTTTATTGTTTGCTATAAAATATATTATATATGTATGTGCAAATGCATAAGTGTATGTATATATATGAAAGGCTATACACAAAAATATTAACAAAAAGTTACCACTTTTAGTTTACATTTTCTTTGTGAGTTTCTGTTTCTGATTTCTGCACTGATTAGAAAGCTAATTTTTTCGATCTGTTTTCAAGTGCACTAATTCTTTTTTCAACTGTCTAGTCCACTGTTTAACTTTTGCATTGAGTTTTTCATTTAATTGACTGCATTTTTTATTTCTAGAAATTCTGTCTGGTCTTCTTCAGATCTATCTGGTCTTTTATGTTTTTTTTTTTCTCCTTTCCTTTATTTTTAAAATGGCTTTAGCATTCTTATTTCATAGTTCCTATCGAGTAATTAATTATATTTCCAGATATTCTTGGGTTTTTAAGTACTTGTGTTTGCTACCTCAGTCATGATAAATTGTTTCCTCCTATATTTGTAACTGGATTCTGATCACATCTTAAAAAGTATAGGTGGCCCGGCTTTAAGGTATGTTCCTTCAGGAAAGTTTTACGATTGCAGTCAATTCTCATTATTTGTGGATTACATATTTGCAAATTCAACTACTTGCTAAAATTTGTTTGTGACCCCAAAATCAATACTCATGGCTCCTTTTCTGTCATTGGTGGACACACTCATACACAGAGCTGTGAAAAATATGAGCCTCCTGTGCACGTTCCCAGCTAAGGTTAAATAAGGCCATGCTCTGGCTTCTTGTTTCAGCTCTCATATGGTAAACAAGTGACCCTTTTGTGGTATATGTATTGCTACATTTTTCGTTTTTCACATTCTTGGGCTTTTTGTTGGCAATTGTGTTGTCTGAAATAGCCCCCAAGCTAGTTTTAAAGTGCTGTGGCTAGTGTTCCTAAGTGCAAGAGGCCACGATGTGCCTTACAGAGAAAATACCTGTGTTAGCAAAGCTTCATTCGAGGCGTGACTTATAGTGCTGTTGACCATGGGTTCAATGTTAATAAATCAATAATATATATATAAGGTATCTTTAAACAGAAATACACATAAAACAAGGTTATGTAGACAATGAAAGAGTAAAATCATGTTAATACAGAGTAAATGGTGTGTGTGTAGGGAGGGAGGAGAAGGTAGTTTCAGTGTTACTGTTTAAGCTGTGGGGGGTTGGGGGGGGGAAGATGTTTTGGTTCTTAGATCCATTTTATGTCAGTTTCTCAATTTGAGGACCCCTGCCATGCATGGACTAGAACTCCAGACCTGAGTGAGGGCAGGCCCAAATGATAAATTCTGGAAATTTGTAAAATCTCCTTCTTTTTTTCCTTTCCACATTCCAGAATAAGATATATACACTTACCATTGGTTTTATTTATTTATTTATTTATTTATTTATTTATTTATTTATTTATTTATTTATTGTCTACTATTCACTCAGCATTTCTATTTTGTAGTGAGAGTTTGGAGGTTTTCTTGTTCAAAAGATTACCTCTGTTACTTTTAAACCTAGGAAAACAGATTATCAAGAGTCCATATATACCCTTGAGCAGCCAGCTGAGAAACACTTAGAACACTGTATTTTGCAAATCAGACAATAAGAGTTTAGGCATTTAAGCATTATTATCCAAGGAATATAAAGTAGCGGGAGAGACTGGGATTTAGAGTTAGACAATTATAGATGCAAATTCTACTTCTCTCTCTTATGCCTATGGGATCCTAAGCAAATTAGTGAACTTCTCTGAGCTTCTAAAATAAGAACAACATGGAGAGATGTGACTAGAATATACTAGGCACCTGCTAAGATACAAATGACTAAGAGTGTTAAACAGTAGCTCTCAAAATGTAGTCTGTAGACTTCTGTGGTTTTCAAAAGCCTTTCAAGAAGTCTGCAGTGAAAACTGTTTTTATAATAATTCTAAGACATTATGTCTTTTTCACTATTTTGACATTTGCACGGAAGTCCTGGGAGTTAACAAACATGATCCTTCCCAGCTTTTTTGTTTCTGCAGAAAAGTAAAAAAGAATAGATATCAAGAGAACTTCTCTTCTGGATACCTTTGACTTTAAAAATATGTAAATCTAAGTTTTTCATATATTTTTTTAAAAACTACAGTTTTTGTGATAGCAAGACTTAATATTAATATCAACTTAATATTACTATTAAGTGAGTAACCCCTTTTTGAACATTCTTCCAATTCAAAGTTTGAGGCCTTGCTTTTGGTTCAAATGACAAACTGCCAGTATTAGATTCTTCCCTTTCCCTCCAAGCTCACCGAATTCCTGTCTCCAAACCCCCAAAATAGTCAATTTTCTATTGAGAGAGAGAGAGAGAGAGAGAGAGAGAGAGAGAGAGAGAGAGAGAGAGAGA
>NW_017732578.1:222999-244843 GCF_001890085.2 Hipposideros armiger | reverse complement strand
AGAGAGAGATGGAGAGAGAGAGGGGCTATTTTTAGATTCAGAAGAATCTGAAATTGGGCCAGACTGAAATTTAGATTAACAGAATAACTGTTTATGAGCAGTATTTAACTTGCTGTCTTTCCCTGGAAACCAGTGTCAGGTAGAAAAAAAGAGTATAGGTTTTAAAAAAATGTTTATAAATAGTTCATAATAATGTGGAAAGGTGCTTTATGTTTTAATGGTAAGTGAAAAGAGCTGGATAAAAAATTACGCTTGTAAAACGATCACAACTCTGTCAAGCATACAAATGAAAAAGTACACTTAGAAGAAAGGATATCAAAACACAGATCAAAACGTGAACAATAATTGCCTTTAGATGATGATATTTTGAATGATTCTTTTTTTCTTAGTGCTCTTCTGCCTTAAACACATCAGTTCTGTCACTAACCCCAAGCAGAGGAGCCAGTTTTATGTCCCCATAACTTAGAGGCTCTACATATAATATACCCACAAAAATCATACTAAAACACAAGAACATCTTTCTCATTCTCTCCCTGTGTCTCAGCACTAATCCAGTGCAACCCCTGACCCTAAACATCTGTTCTCATGACTAACATTGTTCAGGCCCCAGGGAAATGCTTCTTCACATCTATTCACATCAAAAGGCGTCTGTGTTCAAATGCTGTAATAATTTAGGTTTTGCTGGTGGCAACATCAAAGATAAACACTACTTCAGAGTATGGAGAGGATTTGAGTGGCAAAATGTTTAGATAAGAAAAAAAGGTTTCTTGTCAAATCTTTTCTCTCAGAAAGCGAGAATGCATTAGATTCTTGCCTAGCAAAGAGTCATTTTACAGTAGAGCTAGGCATTTGTTTTCTTGCTTCTGTTCCTATTCCAATGTGTGCTTCCAAGGAACTTATGAAATTAGCATGGTATTTGAAGCAATTGTATATGGTGACTGTGGTAGGTATTTCTAAAATGGCCTCCAATGATTCCCACCTCCTTGTACGTGTATGCCCTTGTGTAATCATCTCCCCTTGAGTCGGGGCTAAACCTAGTGGATTGCTTCTAATAAGCAGAATATAACAAAAGTAATGGGATGTTACTTTCATGATTGGATTTTAGGACTATGAGTTCCTTCTTGCTAGCACATTCTCTCTATTGCTTTCTTGGCTCACATGCTTTGATGAAACAAGCTGCTATTATTGGAGGCCCACACGGCAAAGAAATGAGAGTGGCTATCACCAATAGCCAGCGGGGAACTAACGCCCTCAGTCCAACAACCCACAAAGAACTGAATCCTGTCAACAACCACTGAATGAACTTTGAACTTGAAAGCACATTCTCCCCAGTCATGCCTTCAGGTGGCATGGCCAACACCTTAATTGAGCTTTGTCAGAGACCAGGAAGCAGAGGACCCAGCTAAATCATGCCCAGAATCTTAACCCACAAAAATTATAAGATAATAAAGGTTCTTTAAAACTACTAAGAGATGGGTTGTTTGTTATATAAAATATGTAATACAATGGCTAGGAGACACTTTGCAGTTTTAAACATCATATATTACTTTCAAATGTATAAATATCTAGGTCTAAACATTAAAAATGTACTTCGTCATAAAATATGTTTACTGGGCCGGCCGAGTGGCGCGACGGTTAAGAACTGGCGTGGGATGCCAGAGGGCCCCGGTTGGGATCCCACGTATGAGGGCCAGTGACACTGCCCTCCACAGCTAAGATGCTGAACAACAGCTCAACCTGGATTTGGGCTGCCGTGAGTCGCTGGCGACGGCGTAGGCTGCAGCCCCTGTGGCAGTGGGTTGCCATGGGCTACCGTATGTAGCCAACAGCCGCAGTGAGTGGCCGTCCAGAAGCCGGCGACTGATCTGCCTCACCCGGGAAGAGCGCAATGATGGTGCCAATGTGGGCCAGTGAAGCAAAGTCCTCCACAACTAGACTGAAGAACTAAAGGACAGCAACTTGTCTGTTCCCCTTCCCCCAACTCCCCAGCACTGTTCCCATCCCCCCAATTCCCCAATTAAAAAAAAAATATGTTTACTGATGTTGAACATCTTTTCATGTGCTTATTGGACATCAGTATATATCCTCTGGAAAAAATGTTTATTCAAGTCCTTTGCCCATCTTTTAAATTGGGCTCTTGTCTTTTTGTTGTTGATCTATAAGTTCTTTATATATTCTGGATACTAGACCTTTATCAGATACATGATTTGCAAATATTTTTTCCCATTCTGTGGATTGTCTTTTCACTTTCATCACAGGATACTTTGAAGCAGGAAAGTTTTTAATTTTGATGAAATCCAATTTATCTATTTTTTTCTTTTTTGCTTATGCTTTTGGTGTCATATCTGAGAAGCAATTGCCACGTCCAGGTCATGAAGATTTACCTGTATGGTTTCTCCAAAGAGTTTTATCATTAACTTTTATATTTAGATCTTTGATTCATTTTGAATTAATTTTTGAATATGGTATGAGTTAGGAATCCAACTTTATTCTTTTGCATGTAGAAATGCAGTTGTCCCACTATTTGTGGCTGACACAATTAGTTTGCCATTGAATGGTCTTGGCATACACTGCTTTTCTCTCTTTTTTTTCTTTTATTGTGGAAAAATACACATAACATAAAAATTTCTATTTGATCTATTTTAAGTGTATAGTTAATTATAATTGTATTGTTGTGCAACAATTATCACCATCCATCTCCAGAACTCAGAACTCATTTCACCTAATGAAACTGAAACTCTATATCCATTAAATAATAATTCCCCATTCTTGCTCCCCTAGCTCCTGGCAACCACCATTCTACTTTCTGTCTCTATGAATGTGGCTACTCTAGGTCCTCATGTAAGTGGAATCATACAGTATTTGTCTTTTTGTGACTGGCTTATTTCACCCAGTGTAATGTCCTCAGGATTCATCCATGTTGTAGTATGTATCAGAATTTCTTACTTTTTAAAGGCTGACTAATACTGCATGATATCTATGTACCACATTTTGCTTATCCATTCATCTGTTGATGGACTCTTGGGTTGCTTCCACCTTTAGCTATTGTGAATAAAGCTGCTATGAATATGGGTATACAGCATGCACTGTTTTTTGTTAGGGAGAAAATCTTTTCCCAGAAGCTCCCCAGCAGATTTCTCCTCACATCTCATTGCCTGGAATTATCTCACGTGTTCATGGCTAAAGAGAATGGGCCACAATGTTTGATTTAGAGTCTAAACTTTAGGCAAATCATAATTTATGCCTTGTAGGGCTTGGGAAAGTGTCCTTCCCCTAATGTTCCTGGCTTTGAGGAGGAGGATGGGTTCCATTATAAGAGAAGGAGGTGAATGTTGTAAGCAAGTCAATTACACTTGCTGTTGCCAAGGTTAGTGAAAACTACACATAGAGGTTAGGGTGAACCACAAATTTACACAGGATTTCTGTTTTGAAACATTGAGGCTGGTGAATACTATCTCATATTCCTGTCATCCTTCATCATCATCTTTCTTTTTGTGTTCTCGCCTGTGCTTCCTTTCCCATGACTCAATCTCCCACTTTTTTTCTCCCTTCAGAATTTGCTATATCCTGATTCTCTTAACAGAATTTTTGCTTCACTTCCTGGTGTTAACAAATACCGACTCTTTGAAGATTCTTTTCCCCTACAACTTTCTTGAATTTATGCTTTTTTGTCTTTTTGGTCTCATTTATTCATGAACACTGTATCCAGAGACGAGTTCAAGTCTTTCTCCATTATTCAATGCTACATCTTAATCAGTAGTCCTTTGCTTTTATGTAAAAATCATGTTCCTTAAAGGATTTCATGACAATTGCATTTATCATTCTCCACTCTACTTCATCTCTGTCACATTGTGGCTTCCTGTTTAGTAGCTCAGATTCCCATCTACCTGGTTCACAGTCTTATGGAAGCCCATAGTTTCACAATCTTATCCATGCCCATGGTTTCTACTGTCCTCTAAAGCTTATGACACCCAAAGCTATAGATTCAGCTTAAATCTTCCGCTTAAGCTTCAAATCTAACTGCCTCCTGGGCATAGCCATCTGACAACTTTAAAGCGTTCCTAACTTACCACGTGTAAAGTTGAAAAAAGAGAAATCTGGGAGTCTCCCTTGATTCCTTCTCTCCCTCACACCTCCTCTTCATTCTATTTTCCTAATATCTCTGTCCAATTTTTTGCATTTCCCTTATCACTATTTCAGATATCCCATTTTTTAAAACCGAATTTTTGAAAATAATCTCCCAACTGTTCTTTCCAGCTCAAGCCATTCTCCTTAATACTGCAACCAGCAGCCTAAAATGCAATCTAATTATGTCATTCCCCAAATGGTTCCTTTTCAAACTAGGTTAAAGTCCAAGATTTTTATCATAGTATCCAAGGTCTCTTCATGAAATAGCCTGTCTTTCTAGGCTTGTATCGTACCACGCCCCACTCTGATGTTCTAGCTGCAATGGTTGAACCTCCCTCTGAACCTCCCTCCTTCTGAAGCTAGTTAATAATTATTTTTGTTATTTAAGTTATCTCAGCACTTCTTCCTCTAGGATCCCTCAATTTGAGATTAACTTACACTCCTTGTTTCTTAATACCTTGTCCATACCTCTGTCATAATGTTTAATACACTGTATTGTGGGAGACATAAGTTTCTTATCTGAATTCTCTTCATATTTCCAGGATTTAGCACAGTGATAGGTGTTAAATAAATATTAGCTATGAATAGATCTTGTACTGCATTTCAAGGCTAAGGTTTACTTTGTAGCACTTGAAGTATAGCTATGAAGGAGGAGGAAGGAATAACATTGCATTTAGGAGGGAAGCTGAGTTCACTGAAGCTGTTTTCAAAATTATGGGGATTCTGTGAATGCTTATAGGCTGAGGTAAACGGGGCAGTGAGAGAGGTTGAAGATATAAGAGAGGTGACAGAAATAAGGTCACTTGGAAATGAGGAACATTTTCACCAAGTTTTTCCTAGAATAATTTTTTAGCCATTAGAATTCTACAAGGTATTCACCTTACCAAGTCTGAGTTCAATTTATCTCAAAATAATATCTTTGATCAGGCATTCAAGGAACACATTTGCTCATTAAATAGAACCTTCATCTTGCCCTGGGTCCTGGAGGGAGATGGATAAGAAGTATTCCTGGTAGACATTAACGATTAAAAGATTACTAACAGGGGTGACCGGTTAACTCAGTTGGTTAGAGTGTGGTACTGGTAACACGGAGGTTGCTGGTTCGATCCCCGCATGAGCCACTGTGAGCTGTGTCCTCCTTAAAAGAATCAACCATGCCATTGTAGTGTGAAAGCAATGTGTAACCAAGGACCATGGCTGTTCCCCAATAAAAAAATTTAAAAAACACAAAAAGTTTACTTACAAAAATCTGGAGCTCTATTACAATCAACACCACTAGTATGCTTTCAGAGCATATGCCTGGAATCTGATGACATTTAGAAAGGGCTTGAAACTTAAGATAAATATTATATATATATATATATATATATATATATATATATATATATATATATATATATATATACTGGGGGTGCCAAAAAAATGTATACACATGACTTGTAGTCATCTTGTTATTGGTATATATTGATTATTACAATTTTAATAAAGTTTTTAAAAATTAGTTTCAGATGTACAACACAGTGGAATAGTTACAGTTTTTACCCCTCAAAGTGAGAACCTCCTTACCCCAATCTGCCACCCCACTCCCTGCACCCTGATATCATACATATTACAATTCCATTGACTCCACTCCCACACTATACTTCACATCCCATGACTATATATATATATATATATATATATATATATATATCCAATTATAGTTGACATACAATATTATACAACATCAGCTTCAGGTGTACAGTGGAGTGGTCAGGCCTCTACACCATCCATGAAATGGTCTCCCTAATAAGACATGTGACCATCTGACACTCTACAAAATATTTACATTATTATATTCCCCGAACTGTTTTTCATATCCCTGTGGCAATATTGTAGTTACCTATTCATGCTGTCTAATCCCTTCCCCTTCTCCCTCATCCTCACCCCCCTCCCAATTAGTAACCATCAGTTTTTCCTCTATATCTCTGAGACTATTTCTGTTTACTTTGCTCGTTCATTCAGGTTTTTAGATTCCACATATAAGTGAGATCATATGGTATTTGTCTTTCTCCGACTGGCTTATTTCACTTAACATAATAGTTTCTACGTCTGTCCATATCATTGCAAATGGAACGATTTCACTATTCTTAATAGTGGAGTAATACTCCATTGTATAGATGTACCACAGTTTCTTAATCCACTTGTCTACCGATGGGCATTTTGGTTGTTTCCAAGTCTTTGCTATTGTAAATAGCGCTGCAATAAACATAGGGGTGCATATATTTTTTCAAATTAGTGTCTTGGGTTTCTCTGGATAGATACCCAAGAGTGGAATTGCTGGATCATAAAGTAGTTCCATTTCCAGTTTTTTGAGATATCTCCATACTGATTTCCATAATGGCTGCACCAATCTGCAGTCCCACCAACAGGGCACCAGTGTTCCCTTTTCTCCTCAACCTCACCACCATTTGTTATTTGTTGATTTATTGATGATAGCCATTTTGACTGGAGTGAGGTGGTATCTCATTGTGGTTTTTATTTGCATTTCTCTAATGATTAGTGAAGTTGAATATTTTTTCATATGCCTGTTGGCCATCTGTATGTGCTCTTTAAAGAAATGCCTCTTCATATCCTCTGCCCATTTTTTAATTGGATTGTTTGTGTTTTTGGTGTTGAGTTGAATGAGTGTTTTATAGATTTTGGATATTAACCCTTATCAGATATATCATTGGCAAATATCTTCCCTCATTCAGCAGGCTGCCTTTTTGTTTTATTGATGATTTTTTTTTTGCTGTGAAAAAACTTTTAAGTTTGATGTAATCCAATATGTTTATTTTTTTTTCCTTGCCTGAGGGGATATATCAATAAAAATATTACTGAGGATAATGTCTGCAAATTTACTCCCTATGTTTCCTCTTCTAGGGGTTTTATGGTTTCAGGTCCTACATTTAAGTCTTTAATCCACTTTGAATTTGTTCTCATGTATGATGTAAGTAGGTGGTCCATTTTCATTTTTTTGCATGTGTCAGTCCAATTTTCCCAGCACCATTTATTAAATAGACTATCTTTACTCCAGTGTAAATTCTTGCTTCCATTGTCATAGATTAAATGACCATATATGGATGGGTTTATTTCTGGGCTCTCTGTTCTGTTCCATTGGTCTACGTGTCTGTTTTTATGCCAGTACCATATTGTTTTGATTACTGTAGACTTGTAGTATGATTTGATGTCGGGTAGTGTGATACCTCCCACTTTGTTCTTATTTCTCAAGATTGCCGTGGTTATTCGGGGTCTTTTATGGTTCCATAAAATTTTTGGATTATATGTTCTATTTTTGAGAAAAATGTCTTTGGTAGTTTGATAGGAATTGCATTGAATCTATATATTGCCTTAGGTAGTATTGACATTTTAACTATATTAATTCTTTCTATCCATGAACATGGTATGTAGTTTCATTTATTTGTATCTTCTTTGATTTCTCTCTTCAATGTCTTATAATTTTCTGAGTACAGGTCTTTTACTTCTTTGGTTAAATTTATTCCTAGAAATTTTAGTGTTTTTGAAGTAATTGTAAATGGCATTGATTTCCTGATTTCTTCTTTTGATAGGTTATTTTTGGTGTATACAAATGCAACTGATTTCTGAATGTTAATTTTGTATCCTGCTACCTTACTAAATTCTTTTATCAGTTCTAACAGTTTTTTGGCAGAGTCTTTGGGATATAGTATCATGTCATCTTCATATGATGACAATTTTACTTCCTCCTTTCCAATTTGTATGCCTTTTGTTTCATTTCCTTGTCTGATTGCTGTGGCTATTAATACAGTTTTTTCCTTTCTTTTTTTTTTTTTAAGCTGAGCCATCCTGCCACCTGTTTTCAGCTCAGCGGCTGCTCAGCTCAGGCCGGAATTGAACCGCTGTTGCTCAGAGCTCAAACTCTTGAGCGAGCTCTTAACCAACTGAGCCATTCAGCCAGCCCTAGTTTTTTCTTTTCTTAAATGTGTACACATTTTTTGTCACCCCCGGTACATATATATATACACACATATGCACACACAGCAGTAAATTGCTGTCTTTCATGACTTTTGAATGTATCATTCTGATTAATCAAATATTCTGATTTAAATAGCTATTTTATTATATAATCCAAATTATTAATTAAAAAAATAATAGCTTATGCTAAAAGTACAAAGTATGAATGAGAAGGGAATTTCAGAGCCTCATTCATCACTGTGAACTCCCACAGACACTTACGGAGAGCCAATCACTCTGCACAAAGTACTGTGCTTAGAGCTGAGAGAGACACATTTAAGAATTGGTTCCTGCCTTTTAGAACATATATGAGCTATTATAGGGTTCCGATTAACCAGGTGCATAAGTGATTATTAAAAGTTGATGTTACACGTATTTCACTTTCTGTTTTCCATTCTGATAAAATTTTTTCTTCTCCTCATTTTCCTTTAAATCTTTCCTAATATCAAAACGATCTGTGCTTCTGTGTCTAGGCAGAGTGCTTCGTCCTTAGTACAGTACATTTGTTGAACTGAAATGAACATCTTGTCTAATTGTAACTCTTCTGTGTTTGGCAATTTACTGAATTGGAAAGTCAAGACACGTTTGGAGGAGAGAATATTGCTGAGCACTGCAGCTGCAAGAATCTCTTTTAAACCTAAATTCTGTTACATAAATTATGTATTCTTTAAACTCTCTTCCACATTCATTTACCCAATTGATCACTGAAACTGCTTTAGAAATATGTGTATCAAATATTTAGCATATTTTTAAAGCTTCCTTAATAACATCCCTAATAAGTTGATGCAATTATGTATTTATTTACTACAAACACCTATGAATAGCAGATAAGCTAATTATAGTTTATCATTACCTCTGAATCATTCCAAAGGAAATATTTTCTCTCACTGTGTTCATATTGTTTTGGTGCATGAGTACGGAGAGCAGCAGCTTGTATTTCATGATCATAGATTTTAAATATTTACTTGCTAGTGCTGCATAATTTAGCACACTGGAGTTTGAATGCAGTCTGTACGGTAGCTGATGCCATGCCAGTGTTACAGAATATAATTTCCCTCTGTGACTTCCATGTGAAGTTGTAAAAATGGAAACTATTCTAATCCATTTTTCTCTAACCAATTAAAATTTGTTTTTCTGTAAATCCATAGAAAACCAATGTTTGTGGTATAGACACATTTTATTTTGTATAATTATCATGTAGTTTATTTTGAGAATCCAAACATTGTTTCTCATGGCCTGTTAATGCACAATATCACAAAAAAAGGATGTTCATTCTTGTAATCCAAGTCTTAATGAAAGTAACAAAAAGATATTCAGACAACTTATTAGATGCATATTATCTGTCCTAAAAAATCAAAACAGATCCAGAGGCTGGCGACCGATCTGCCTCACCAGGGAAGAGCACAATGATAATACCAACATGGGCCAGTGAAGCAACGTCCTCCACAACTAGACTGAAGAACAAAAGGACAGCAACTTGTCTGTTCCCCTTAACCCGATTTCCCAGCACTGTTCCCCTTCCTTAATCCCCCAATAAAAATAAAAAAATCTTTAAAAAAAAGAAAGAGATAAAAAAGAGTTCTGTGTTTTAAAATGTGGAACCACAGGCTATCTAATCAGGCACGAAAACAGTTATTTTGTTTGCTCACGCTAATGAATGTTACACATTTATGATCTTGCTACATCCTTTATGTGATTGGTTGCTTGGTTGCCCTACCACTTAATAGAAAATAAATTTTCCAGTTACATATTTTTGTGAGAACAATAAAAAAGTAATTCAAATCATCAAACACATTAAGAAATCGAAAATATTTTCAAATTTAATTTTGAACTTTTAAACTCTGTATTCTGGAAGATTATTTTTCCCATGTGGTTTTATAGTCAGGTAATACAGACTGTTAATTTTTTTACTTCTAGCTCTTGCTACAATTTCCTTTGCATTCAGGAGCATATCTGATAGTCATTGTTCCAACACAATCTTGCAGTACAGCAAAATGACATAGGATTACACATTCCTTGATATTTTGTAAGTATTTACCTATTGTTCAAACTATCTCTTGGCTTAGAGTACCTTCACAACAGGATAGGAGGGAATACTGCTATTTTTACTAAAGTGGGGCTAGATAGGAGGGTCAACATAGTCTATGAGGGATTTGATGACTGAAATCGTACTTGCGGTCTACGGGTGTCTGGGGCTAAGTGAAGAATGAGGGATGCTTTGCATGCTGGATCTTGGAGTTCCTGATACCGAGGAGAGGGTGTGGTGTTGCACGGCATGCTGGGAATTGAAGTCCAATTATTCAACAGGAACTCATGGTAGGCATAATCTGGTTTATCTATTAGAGGCACTCCTTACAGATCGATACGTTCCCTTGGTTCTGCGCTTGCCGTAGTGATGACTTACGGGCTGGGCGTGGCGAACAGGGGGAAAAAGGGATGAAGTCAGCTGAGCAGGGGCCCGTAGGCGGCTGTTATTGCTGCCACCAATGGAAAAGATTTAGTGCCCCGGAAGTGCCTGACCAATTGGGTTTGAAGGGGAGGCCGTTCCTCTTACTACGGTGGCCGGGGGCTGTAGGTGCCAGTAGCAGTGGCGCTGAGGTGGGAGCGTCTGCGTGTGTGCGGGCTGTTTTTGAGGCGGCTTGCGTTAGCGCTGGACCATTTCCCGCGTTGCTGGCTCCTGCACATTCTTTACACTTCTCCCGTCTGTTTCGGTGAGGGGTCGACTTGAGGCCAGGGGAGTCAGGAGAAGGTTGGGAATTAGTGTCTTGGTCCCTAGAGACCGGGTTTCTTGGAGTGGGGGTGGGGTGTGGTGGGGTGTGGGGTACTGCTCTGCCCTCATTGAAGACCCTGTGGCTAACCGTTTGGGCTCTTTGAGGATTTGGGCTCCTCCCTCGTCCCTCCTTTCTAGTGCCATTTGTCTTCTGACTCCTTGCCCTTTCTGGACTGCAGAGCTGGTAACCTTAAGCCTTCCTGTGGGCAGCTGTTCCCCCGCTCCTTGTGGCTTTTCTTAGGTGTTCCAGGCACGACCTCTTGTCCCCTAAAGCTATCGCATCCATTTAACTCCTTTCCTTTTTCTCCCCATTGAAGAAAAGGAAAAAACCAAAAACCCCAAAATCGAATCCCTGAGCTCTCAATATTCTCATTTCCCTCTTTTTGGCCTCCTCCTTCTTCTTCTTATTCTTTTTTTTTTTTTTTACTGCTTCAGATGTTAACATTCTCTCCTGAACATCCTAATGTTTTCCCATCCAGCCATTAACGTTCAGTTACTTTATTTCGTTCTCGTTTAACCGCAACTCTTCCACCTCCATCTCCATACATCTAAGGTCTTTTTAGGCTGAAGGCTCGAATGCATTCTTATGATGACTGGTGGATAGGAAAGACGTCAGTGGTCAACTCAGCATAACTCTGCTGATTGAGTTTATATTAGGGTTTCACTGGTTTACAATTTTCGTTTTGTATCGATTATTTTCCCACAAGGAGTTAGCTGCTACCCTCTAGTAAGAGGAGACTACCTCGTCTTACATCTCTTTGTATCTGAATTACTTAGACAGGATTCCCTCCCCCTCCCCCCCCTTTCCTACTTGGAACATATGTCCCCAGTAGAATTTTGCTATGATTTTCTGTCAATTACTAGCCGATAGACGCAAAGGAATACTCTTTCCTCCTTGGTTGCTTGTGATTTGTAATTAGAGTATGAGTCTTTGAAAGTACCCAGAGGGATTGGAAAAACTTGGAAAGGTAAAGTCTGTGTATGTTCCAGTTTACAAATTTATAAAGCCTTTTCACTGAACAAGGAAGAGTTTCTAAGTAGTCCAATAATCTGATGCTATATTGACTTATCAGTTGATTCATTGTAAAATAACAGTTTAAAGTCAAGAAATAACCAGTATATGGAATTGTATAGTTTAGTAAAAAGTTTAAAAAACCATTTAAATGTTCTTTTTCTGTAAAATGAATGCATATATATGGAAACATTTATTTGTTGTAATTGTTTATAAGTTATTTCTGGTAAACGGTCTGGTAAAACAGCATTGTATAGTATTCACTAATGTTTTGTAGACAGAAATTTTTGTACTTCCTTGCTTTTTGGGGACCATGTAACTCAAATAAATTTGCAACTTTTTTCTATTATTGCACTGTAGAAATTCTATTAGTAAAATTATTGTTTTTCTCATTAAATGTAATCTATATGTGTCAGTAAAATACAAATACTAATACTTATACACTGTAAAATTGGGAGTATTCCTAATTAATCAGAAATGGTTTCAACCCTGCTTAATATTTGGGTCTAAATGTAAATATTTCATAATTAATTCACTTATGGAATTCTTTATTGGATAACTGATAAGAGGCTCGACATTACTCAGACTTTTTATATTTTTCCTGAGATTTTGCTTATTTAGTAGGCGTTTATTGAATACTTCTTACTGTTTAACTATTAACACAAAATTATCAAAACATTTATTGAGAGCATTCTTTTATACACAGGTCTTTTAATATTAAAGCATTATTGCATTTACATTTAATTGTTATAACAACTCTGAGCTATTGAACATTATTTACATTTAGCAGATGAAGAAACTGAAGCTCAAAGAGTGCAAGTTATTTAATCCAGTTCTTTTTGACTTTTCCTATTGTAAAGATTGGCTTACATACATGCAAAAATGGTGTTCTACCCTGGAATATATAAAGAGCATTAATTCAATTAATATTTGCTGAGCAGCTATTATGTATCAGATATTCTTCTAGGTGCTGGGGATATATAACAGCGAACAAAGCAGATAAAAGCCCTGCTCTTAGGGAGCTTTCACTCTAACAGAATATATGAGATGTAAACCTTGCTTTCAACAAGCAGAAAATATAGCCAATATAATATGCATTAGATTTTATGTGTTCTAGAATGTTAAAGTTGAAAAGAGATTAACTAGGGAAGATTTCATGAAGAAGATGAGATTTGATCTAGAACTTAAGTAGCAAGTAGGAATTTGAAAGGTAGAAATTGGGAGGAAAGTAATTCCAGCTTGAGGCATAAAATGAACAAAATTCTGAATTGTACGGAGAGAGATTAGGAGGGACTGCTTTGTATCTTTGTTTCTTGCACTTCGTAGGTGCACGATGTTGGTTGAATTTGAAGCAAGAGCTCAGCTATGAGGCAATGAGGAATTAGGTAGATCTAATATTATTGTAGTGGAAATGGAAAAAAAAAAAAGGAATGGATTTAATAGTTGTTAGTGAAAGAACCAGTAGGCTCTGTTAATTATTGAATGTTTGGTGTATGGTGGTTTCCAAAGGTTCTCCTTTGGCTAGATTACCAGGTTTGAACGGAGTGGGCCAAATTGTATTATAGATTTTTCTATTTCATCAAATCATGAGGTTTTTATTTTTTATTCCAAGATGCGTCATTATTTTATGAAACACTATGAAAAAATATTGCTAATTAAACATTGCCAACTGTAAGATGTATTCAATTTTAGAGTTAAAATGTAAAAATGTGTGATCTAGAAATGATGAAATAAGGTACATCTTATGATGGTTCGTGAGCCCTATAACCGCTGTATTTTTTTGGACTATTTATAAATAAATTTGTGATGTTTGACATGCATTCAATCATTTAACATTTATTTATCAACTAAGTACTCTTCTAGGTCACAGTGATATAGTGGTCAGTAAGTACAGTCTCTCCCCTCGTAGAACTTATTGCATAACTGGGGAAACAGACATAAATCAAATATTCCATCAAAGAAATTTAAAATTGCAGCTATTATAAGGCTATGAAAAAGTACTTGATGTAATATAGAGGAAAAACTGATTACAAATGGGATTAAGAGTGTGGATGGGGAGAGGCCAGATGAGAGATGATACTATTTTGGAAAAAGTGGTGGTGAAGATAGATAGAAGTGGATGGATTTTAGAGATGTTTAGGAGGTGACTAGGTGATGTATTGGATATGAGGAATAAGGGAGAGGAAAGTGCCTTTGGCCACCAGTCGCTTTTTGGCTGACATAACTGGATGGATTGTGGTATAGTTCACTGAGATAGAGAACATTGTAAGATGGCCAGGTTTGGCAGGCTTTGTTTGTTAATATTTTTTTTCATTGTGGCATTAGTGTTCAAAGTTAATTTCTTAGTTATTCTTTTTTTCCTTTTATGTCATTATTTCAGTTAAGTGTATTTGAGGAATGGTGTACTTGAAATAAGTGTTTTCAGTATTTTTTTCTTGAATGAGCAGGGATTAAGTTCTAGATGAAAGTATTTGGAAATATGTTGGTATTTGTTGTGAATTTATATATAGCGTTCAATCATATATAATATAAATGGGTAACTGAGTAATACAGTATATTTTCATCTTTATTTTCACTTGGGATTTGCAGTAAATTGGGCATCTGGTTAAATTTTCACTTCATTCAATTGGTGTATATGTAAATATAAACCTGTATTAGGGAAAAAAACATTCTTTTGATTTTTCTTTGAAATGTCTCCTTTGTAATTTTTGACAGATTTTGAATCAATACAATCAGTTTATTATTAAAATTTTACATTTCATGGTAAAACAGTAGAGTGTATAGAGCAAAGAGCAGGGGCTTCGGAGTCAGATTGCCTGGATTTAAGGTGTGTTGTGCTATTTGCTAGCAGTATAATCTTGCAGAAGTTTAGTCGTTTTAAGCCTTTGTTGTTGTTTTCTTAATCTATAAAATGAGGATAATAATAATACCTGCCTTATAGAGTTATGAGAATTAAATGAGATATATATATATATATGCATAAGTTAACAAAACTGGTACAGAGTTTGTGTTTATCATTATTATAGTGATACGGGGTCTGAGATCATCTGGACTTCTGTGCCAACATTTTAATTTTAGAGTTCTTCATAGCTAATAGATCTCAACTGGAGAAAAAAATCATTTGGTAGTTATATTTGGATTTGGAGAAAATATATAAGATAGCTTTGCTTATTCACAATCATACTAGATGAGCCATCACATCATCTTTCACAGATTCTTATCAGAGATTATGTTTCGTCTACAGCTATAATAGGAAATTAATGTTAGATTGGTTTGTAATAGCTTATTATTTGTTAAGATTATTCTTTTTATTTTTAGCCAAACCTTTTGAACTTTGTACTTGCTTTTTGCTCTTATGGACAGGGTGAAGGAGGAGATAGATTTTATAAAGTCTGATCAGCTGCTCTAAAATCAACTTAATTCCCACCCTACCTTTTTCTTTCCAACTTTTTTCATTTGAAAGTTTCAGACCTATTAAAAGTTGGAAGAGAGGGGAAAAAAAAAAGTTGGAAGAGTAGTACAGCAATACTCTATATGTAACACCTAGATTCAGTAGTACTTAACATGATGCCTCATTTGCTTTCTCTCTTTTTCTGAATGCACATAAATGCACACCTTTTTTTTCTTTCTGAACCATTGGAAAGTAAGGTGGAGACATTATGACACTTCACTCCTAAATACTTCATCATGCATCTCTTAAGAACTGGAACATTCTCCTACATAACTATAATGCCATTAGCATACCCAAATAATTTAGCTTTGATATTATAATATTATTTAATAATATACAGGCCATACTCAAAAATTCAAATTTCCCCAAATGTTTCAGTAATGTCTTTATAGCTTTTTTTGTGTGGTTTAAATGCCTATTTTTAAAAATTAAATTTATTGCGGTGACATTGGTTAGTAAAATTATATAGGTCTCAAGTGTACAATTTTGTAATACATCATCTGTATATTGCATTGTATGTTTACCACCCAAAGTCAGATCTCCTTCCGTCACCATATATTTTACCCCCTTCTGCCTTGCCCCCTCCCTTCTTACCCTCTGGTAACCACTAAAGTGTTGTCTATGTCTGTGAGTTTTTGTTTGTTTGTCTTGTTTGTTGCTTTCTATTTTATATGCTACATATGAGTGAAATCATTTGGTTCTCGACTTTTTTGTCTGACTTATTTCGCTTAGCATGATAATCTTAAGATCCATCCATGTTGTCGCAGATGGCACTATTTCATCTTTTCTTACCGCTGAGTAATATTCCATTGTGTATATGTACCACATCTTCTTTACCCAATCATCTAAAGAAGGACACGTTCATTGTTTCTCTGTCTTGACCACTGTGAATAATGCTTTTCAATCAGCATTATTTTACAGACTTGCTTCCTTCATCAGATTAGTCAGTAGTAGTCTGATGAGGAATTATAGATATCAGTTTTCTCTTCTTTGAGCTCACTAGGAAGAGAATACATTTATATATTAATAGCTGTTCTTTGGCACAGGCCGGTATAGCTTTTTTTTTAAAATACTGAATCCAACCAGAGACCGTGAATTGTATTTAGTTGTCATTTCTCTCTGTTTTCATTTATCTAGACAATCCCCACCTTTTCTTTTTCTACCTTTCTTCCTTTTTTATTTTGGTCTTTCAAGACATTGACATTTTTAAAGAGTTCAGGTCAATTTTTTGTAGAATGCCTCACAAAATAAATTTGTCTGATTGCTTCCTCAGTTTCAGGTTAAATCACTTTTTGTTTGTTTGTTTTTTTCCAAGACTACAAGTATTGCGTAAGAGATATTGTAAACTTTCACTTTATCACATCAAGACTAATATAATGATAGTTTGTCCGATTATTGGTGATGTTAAGATTAATCACTTGGATTACCCAGATTTATATATTCTAAAAGTATCTTTTCCCTTTTGCACTTAATTAATCTATAGGGATGATACTTTGAGATCATAGGATATTTTGTTTTCCAACTTTTTTTTCTATTTAGTGGTTTAGTAGCCATTGATGATTCTTCCCTGAATCAATTATTGCACTAATGGTTGCCAAATAGTGGTTTTCCAGTTCTCTCAATCTTTCTACATATGTTTGCTGGCTATCTTCTCTAAAGAAAGGCTATTTCTTCTCTCTCCTTTTATTTTAATATCACTATGTACCCAAGATTTTTTTTAAAAACATTTATCCACAGTGTTATACGTTACCATATTTCTTATTGATGATTAAATTGTCATGTTTCCTTAGTCTGTTCAGATTGGTTCCTCTGGTCTTTGTTTATGTCCACATTGGTGTTTGGGCACATTCTTACTTTTTGTACAATAAGATATTTCAGGCTCACTTTGCGTATTCCCTACTCGAGACCTGGAATCTGCCATTTTACTTTGGAGTCCTGGTTCATTTTTGTGGGAAAAGGTACTTAGAGACCAAGATTTCAGCATTGACTCTACAGTTAACCCTTGAGCAATGCAGGGGTTAGGGGTGCCGATCCCCATGCAGTAAAAAATGCGCATATAACTTTTGACTCCCCTAAAACTTAATCATTAATAGCCCATTGTTGACTGGAAGCCTTACTGAAAACATAAACAATTGATTAACACATATTTTGTATGTTGTATGTATTATATACTATATTCTTACAATAAAGTAGGCTGGAGAAAAAAATGTTATTAAGAAAGTAATAAAGAAGAGAAAATACATTTACAGTAATTATTGAAAAAAATCCACATATAAGCGAGCCCACATAGCTTAAACCTGTGTTGTTCAAGGGTCAGCTCTTCTTATAGCTACTGGAGTATCATTGCTTCTAGGCCCTGTAAATGGACGCGCGCGCGCACACACACAACTTTTTTTGAAGAAATCATGAGTTTATAGGGGATACCTTAAATTTAAATTCAAAACCACAGAATTCATTTTTACCTTTTCTCAGTTCATATTTGTATATCCCTTTTTGTATAGGGAGAATTCTGATTCTCAACCACATCAATATAGTTACTCATCTAATTTGTTCTACAACACACGTAAGATAGTTTTGGAATTACTGTACTGATAGTAACAACAGATTTACCAAGTAAAGATTTCTTTGCCATTTTACATCCTTAGAGTATATCCCACTAAAGATGTAATGTCAAAGTAGGTGTTCAAAGTTATCTGAATAATTTTTTTCTGTGTGATTCTGTTATCAACTTGAAATATAATTAAGTTTCTATTAAACTTTTAATAGATTTTTTTCTATAAAATCAGTTATCTGTAAAACTACTAAAGTAGACGTACTAATTTAAGACTTTATCATAATATATAGTTTATAGGGAACTCCAAAACAGTTACATCAGATATAAAATATACAGCTTTTATCTTTGTAAGGCTTTAAACTTGTAGCTCTATTTTCAAATTGATATATTATTTAAAATGAGAAACGATGAGAAAAATGACATCAAACAATTCCATTTGTAAGCTGAAACAATTGTGTTTGTGGACATTTTAAACAATGTTCTTTTGACTGATGGTACAATTCAAGCAGTAATGTTTAACAATAGACATAATTGTTGATCATACTTTAACTCATTCCTAAGAAACATGGCTAGTGTTTTCTTGTATTTACACCCAGAATAGATTTTGTTGTTTGTATGTCCTTTGTATTTGAAGAATGCCAGTTGTGACTGTGTGTTACCCTGTGATATTTTTCATGTGTAAATAGTCTCTTTGGAAAGGAGAAATATTTCCCTTACTAATTATAACACTTTTTCTTTCTATTTGGAGACATAAGCATATACAGTCTTGAGTTCTGGTTAGTTATAAACATCTTGCTTATTAGAATGTCAGGTTAATGAGGACAGGAACTGGATTTCATGGCTCGTTGTATCTCTCATAGTGCCTTACACAAGTAACCACTCAAATACACGTACTTGATGAATAAATACATGTGGTATTTTATTTTTAAATGACATGTAATTACTAGTCTCAATAATATGGATATACCTTTTTCTTGGCAAAAGTAATTAATGGGATAGGACTTGGAAAAAAGCTTATCCATATTTACTTGTTACAAACCTCAAAATCACTGTCTCAAACCGAATTCTCCCTCATCCCCTTAGCCTTTTCCTCTTGGGTTCCCTGTTTCTGTTAATGGCATTGTTATCCTCCTAGACATCAGACCTGAAATCTGTGTATGCGAGCATATAAACATTTATATATTTGTGTGATGCCGCTAATTCTACCATCTCAGCTTGTTGCTTATATCTCCTTATTTCTTATCCATTCCCAGTACCCTGAGTGAGGCCCTCATTACCACTCATATATAACAGTCTTCTGACTAACTGAAGGAACTGAGAATATTTAATGTGGAACAGAGACAGTGGAGGCGGGGAGCAGTAGGAGGTAAGTCTTTAAATATCTGATGGGCTATCAAATGGGAGAGGGATTAGTGTCAGAGGGCACAACCGAGACCTGTTAACGGAAACCAAAGGACACAGACGTTTGGTTCCATACGTCTTAGAAGCAAATGTAGGTGTTTAAAATTAACCAGCATCATGTAGTTATATGGATACTCTAGACAGTTATGTTAGTAGAGAAAAAACTAGTTTAAAACATTATCAGGCTTCTCAACTTCTAGCTGTGTTTTCAGCTCAGTACAAAGCTCATTGAGTTCTGAGCTCCCTGTTAGAAGTGTTCACGCAGAGGCTGGGTGAATGAATACGCAAGGATGCTGTAAAGGAGATCTCACTACAATAAGGATGGGTGAACCCGATTAGTGATTACTGTGTCTAGACCAGAGAGCAGATCAGATTCCTGGCGATGGGAATGGCACTCTTCAGTTTTTCACATTTACGCATTTTCTTTCACTGCTCCTCCCCACCCCGGGCACTGGAGGTGAGGAGCGATTACTGATACATTGGAGGTATTGTGTGGGAAAATGGTCAAAAACTATTGTTAATATTACTACTTACTAGTTACCAGATACTTTGTAAGTTCCCTTTCAAGTCTGAGATTCTGATATCCTTTAATTCTTGTAGAAATTAAGTTTATTTTGTTGATTAAGTGATTTGGCCCAATATGTTATTTCTTATGTGTAAAATGCAAATTTAAAAGTTCTCAAACTTGGATTTTAAAGTATGGAGTCAAATTCATAAAATACTCTCTAAGACCAAGGTCCATAAGTTTAGGACTTATGTTTTCTTCTATGTATTTTAATGTTTTCGGTATTGTATTTAGGTCTTTGATCCATTTTGAGTTAATTTTTGTATATGGTGACAAAGTAGTAGCCTAGTTTCATTCTTTTGCATGTGGCTTTCCAGTTTTCCCAGCACCATTTATTAAAGAGGCTTTCTTTTCTTCATTGTATGTTTTTGGTTCCTTTGTTGAAAATTATTTGCCCATATATGCGTGGGTTTATTTCTGAGCTCTCATTTCTGTTCCTTTGGTCTATGTGTCTGTTTTTCTGCCAATATCATACTGTTTTGATTATTGTCACTTGTAGTATAATTTGAAGTCAGGGAGTGTGTTACCTGTGGCTTTGTTCTTTTTTCTCTGAATTGCTTTGGCTATTTGGGGTCTTTTATGGTTGCATACAAATCTGATGATATTTTTTGTTCTATTTCTTTAAAAAATACCATTGGGATTTTGATGGGGATTGCATGAAATTTGTATATTGTTTGGATAATATGGCTATTTTAACTATGTTGATTCTTCTAATCCATGAACACGGAATATCTTTCCATTTCTTTATGCCTTCTTCAATTTCTTTTAATAACATCTTGTAGTTTTCCGTGTTTAGTTATTTCACACCCATTGTTAAGTTTATTCCTAGTATTTTATTCCTTTGTTGCAGTTGCAAATGGAATTGCTAAATAAGTTAGATGAAATAAGTCAAGAACCATATGACTTTACACATGTGGGATATAAAACAGAAAGCAACAAATGAACAAACGAGACAAACAAACAAATCATAGACACTGACAACAGTATGTGGTTACCAGAGGAAAGGGGGGTGGGAAGAAGGTAAAAGAGGGTAAAGAGGGTCAAATACGTGGTGATACGAGGAGACTTAACTTTGGGTGGCAAACACATAATGCAGTATACAGATAAAGTATTATAGAACTGTACACTTCAAACCTATATAATCTTATTAACCAATGTCACCCCATTAAATACACTTAATAAAACTAATTTTAAAACTAAATCATGGAGGCCACAAACATTCAGTTACCTTGGACTCATCAGAGGTTACTAAGACCTTGACATAGTTAAAATTTGTTTAACAAACTATAGTAAACATTATGTTCTTAGAGATAAGATCGAGGAATGCTTAAGACAGCCCAGATATCATTAATGATTCTTATTTTTGTTGTCAAGTAAATGATTGAGGTCATTTACTCTGTATATCCCTTTTGGGTGGGTTCTGACAACCTCTCAGTGTGTGAACGTGTAATACTCAGTGCTGCACAAGTGGAGATTTTTGCCTGTAGGATCTTGATACAAGTCAGTGGGGTAAATGAGTGTCTGCTCAGTACGTAGTTTATTTCATAGATGTTTTTACCTTTTGGGTTTAAGGGAAGAACACAAATAGTATATTTTAATTACATCATCATAAAGTAGCTGTGCATTGATTTTGTGTTTTTAAGTGGAGGATGTGATGTGATCCTCAGGAATTCTAACAATGTTTATAAGATGTATCCTTGAGGCAAAACTACTTTATTAGTCTTTTTGCTACCAGCTCTTCATTCCTCTTTTAAAAACCAGCTTCTTACCATGTGTGCCCTTATCATGTTGCTCTTCCTCTTCTCAATTTTTTTTTTGTCTTTATCAGTGCCATTGACTTTGCCTAACCCTTAGCTCTGAAAGGGGACAATCCAAATAAATATTACCAGTGTTCTCCTTTTCTCCATATTTGCCACTTTAAAAAAAAAAAAAACATGGGCCGGCCGAGT
>NW_017732578.1:201685-222879 GCF_001890085.2 Hipposideros armiger | reverse complement strand
GTGTGTAGCCAGCAGCCAGCGTGAGCGGCCAGCAGCCAGCGTGAGCGGCCAGCAGCCGCAGTGAGCAGCCGTCCAGAAGCCGGCGACTGATCTGCCTCTCCAGAGAAGAGCCCAATGATGGTGCCAACTTGGGCCAGGGAAGCAACATCCTCCACAACTAGATTGAAGAACAAGATGACAGCAACTTGTCTGTTCCCCTTCCCCCAATTTCCCAGCACTGTTCCCATTCCCCCAATCCCCCAATAAAAATCTTTAAAAAAAAAACAAAACATGCTGAGTTTACAAACTGAACACAAAGTTCAGTGCGTGAAGATAGAAGATTGGCAAGTATCGGTGAAGAGAAGGAATAGAAATGGATGCAACAATGGATGTGTCTGTAAACAAAGAACTGAACTGGGGAGAAGAACATAAGAGAGCAGAGATTGCGGACCAACATATTGAGAGACATTTGAGGTCAGACAAGGGATTGATATTTGTTACTAAAAATGCAAGCAGGTAGAAAAGGTTGCAGTAGATGAAAAACTTAGAGCAGAACTCAGTTCATTTTATTTGATGGTATAGCTAAAAGCACATCAAAAATTCTAAATCAGTATCTATATTTCATCTTGCTGCAGTATGCCACTTGGGGAAGAAGCCCAAACATACGCAGATCCTGGAAGTCTGCAGTGTTTTTATCAGTTGCACTATGTGACAGACACATTCTCTAGAATCGGTCCCCAAAGTCCTGTCTGTCAGGAGCTTTTACTTGGCTTTAAATCCTCGGTGGGTAAAACACTCTATTTGTTTCCATATGGGAGAGGCTAATGATCTTCATTTGCCCTTCAAGGACATTGATAATGAGTTCCCTTTACGTGTATCAGTTTATAATTTATCGACTGTCTTAATGTGTCGTTATGGTTAGACAAGTGACTCTCTAAAAATGGCATCTGGCTCTCAATCGATGATTTTCATATCAACTGTTGTAGCTCTGCCTTCCAAAAGGAGTCTGCTTAGCCTTCACTCTGCTTTTCACATCATTAACAATAAAGTTTATTAATAAACCTCATCTGGGTGCTTTATCTATGTTTACTGAGATAAAATAAAATAGAGTTTTACCCTCTTTACTGCTATTTTAATTAAAAATGGATTTGTCACAGTTGGAAGCAGTGAAAAGAAATGTGGAAATGGTGGATGATATGATTTGTTGTAGTATGCATTAGTAAAGGAAGTTTATTTGAGAAAAGATTTATTAATTTCTCGAAAGTTTTAAATAAACCACAAGTCCTTTCTAAAAAGTGTTTGGAAATTGTGGAGAATGTTATTTTGATGATTTTCCAGACTGAGGCTCTGACAACATTACAAAAATAAACACAAGAATTTTGGCATATCACTTTGGTCAGTGGGGCAGTCTAATGGGTAAATTGTCACTTCATTTTATACTTGATAGACAATGAATTTTAACTTTTTTTTTTTAAATCAGGAAAGCTTTTGTAAAGGGAATTTGTGGATGAGGATAGTTTAGAATTTTGCAATGAGATTACTACTTGTCAAGTTCATTGTGGTTTTTTAATTTGTGTTTTTTGCTCATTTGTAGTTAAACTAAAAGTGCTGTTTGTCTTGCCTACCCTTGGCTTGTCTCACAGATATAAAGAAAATATTTTAATGGACTGAATGGACTCAAGTATTAATGTATTCTTTTTCTTCTTTCCAAGTCACACTTATTTTAAGGAGAAACAAAAGATATGAATTAAGGGATATCAGCCAAATCATTTTATTCAGCCAAAGCTGCTTTGGGGAGTTACATTGAGGAAGTTAAAGTTTTCTACATGACTAAATAGCTGAATCAAATGTCTTTAAGAACCACAAGAATAAAGTTGTTTATCTTAAAAAGGAAAAAGCACTTTGTCTCAGCATTTTTATCTTTCTTATGGGCTGTTAGGGATTTTGTAATAGAATGCCTTTGCAGATTTTCTTGTTTGAGCAGTTTTAGTTGTTTTGTTAGAATTAATATAACCTGGGCATATTTATAATTTGGTATATTAAGTTTTTCATTTGAGCAGTTTATTTTTGAATAATTTTGTTATTTTAAAAAAGGCTCAATGTACATAATTTAAATAATAAAGAAACGTACAAAAAAAGTAAAAATATTTCATCTCTTAGAGATTCCACTTTTAACATTATGGACTTCTAGACATTGTTTTAAGCGTGTGTGTGTGTGTGTGTGTGTGTGTGTGTGTGTAGGGGGACACATATGTATCTACATACAAAAGATATATGCATATAGATGCAAAAATCGTATTCATGCTTTCTCTCTTTCGTTTCACTCTGTGCCCTGGATCCTGGATAGCTCTCTCTCTTTTTTTTTTTTTATAATTAATAAACTGTATTTTTTTAGAACAATTTTAGGTTCACAGCAAAACAATGTATACAGAGTTCCCATATACCTTCTGCTCCTCAACACATACAACTTCCCCACTGTTAGCCTCACTGTCCACAAATGGTTCATTTGTTACAATCAGTGAACCTACATTGATTCATCATTATCACCCAAAGTCCGTAGTTTACATTAGAGTTCACTTTTGGTGTTGTACATCCTATGGGTTTAGATAAATGTATAATGACATGTACCCACCATGATAGTATCATACAGATAGTTTGACTAATCTAAAAATCCTTTGTGTTCTGCTAATTCATCCTCTCCCACCCCTAACCCCCTCAACCTCTGGCAACCACTGATCATTTTACTGTTTCCATAGTTTTGCCTCTTTCAGAATGTCATACAGTTGGAATCATACAGTATATAGCTTTTTAAAATTGGCTTCTTTCACTTGTTAATATACATTTGGTTTTCCTTGACACCTTTTCATTGCTTGGAAGCTCATTTCTTTTTACTGCTGAATAGTGTTCCATTGGCTGGATGTACCCCTGTTTATCTATTCACTTACTGAAAGACATGTTTGGTACCATAGGACTGTTTTCAGGTTTTGGCAATTATGAATAAAAACTGCTATAAACATCCGAATGCGGGTTTTTGTGTGGATGTAACTTTTCATTTCATTTGCGTAAACACCAAGAGTACAATTGCTGAATCCTATGCTAAGAGTATGTCTGGCTTTGTAAGAAACTGCCAAAATGTCTTCCAAAGTAGCTGTGCCATTTTGAATTTCTACCAGCAGTGAATTAGAGGACCTATTGCTCTGCAACCTTGTCTGCATTTGGTGTTGTCAGTGATTTGGACTTTGGCCATTCTAATAATGTGTAGTGGTATCTCGTTATTGCTTTAATTTGTTTTCTCTGATAGCATACGATGTAAAGCATCATATGCCTTCTTGCTATCTGTGTATCTTCTTTGGTGAGGTATCTGTTAAGGTCTTTGGCTCATTTGTATTTATTTATTTATGTATTTATTTATTTATTGAAAAAACAAAAGCCAAGTTTATTTGTTCATGTCTTGCATTTGAAGTACTCCTCAATGACATCCTTGGCCTGAGACACTTTGCCATAGCTCTTAACCACCACTCAAATACAACCAACTACTTTACGGGGTTTCCCCTCTTTGTGGATTTCACAGAGGCCTACCCATTCCCCTAGCTTCTGGTTGTCATCAACCTCAATTAGGTTGATTTGGTGTTCAGCACAGAGGGCCTCCACCAGCTATAGGTTCATCACACTTGGATGCAAGCACACAAAGATGGGCTTGGCACTTGTCTAAGGCTTTAGCAGCTTTGTGAATTCCATGTGCTAGGCCCTCATGAATGAGGGAGGTCTTCTGCACCTCTTGTAGAGCAGTAGTAACGTCCATTACACCTCCAGCAGCAATGCCTTCCTGGGCGGTGGCAGTAGGTTACCGGTGGAGCTGAATCTTGAATGCACCCAAGACTCCGCCTCCAGCTACTCCTTGGCAGCAGGGAAAGAGAGGGTCTTTGGCTCATTTTTTTTTTATTATTGTTTTTTATTGTGAAATACACATTTTTTAGAATTAATTTCAGCTGTACAACACAGTGCAATAGTTATACTTTTTACCCCTTGAAGTGACAACCCCCTGCCCCCAATCCGCCGCCCCACTCCCCCCCAGTATCATACATATTTATTACAATTCCCTTGACTCCACTCCCACACTATACTCCACGTCCCATGACTTCATATATATATATGGCTGATGTTGTATAATATTTTGGCTCATTTTTAAATTGGGTGGTTCATTTTCTTATTTTTGAGTTTTAAAAGTTCTTTGTATATTTTGGGTAACAGTCCTTTGTCAAATGTGTCGTTTGCAAAGATTTTTCTCCCAGCCTGTGGTTTGTCTTTTCATTCTCTTGACATTGTCTTTCTCAGAGCAGAAGTTTTTAATTTTAATGAAGTCCAGCTTGTCAGTTATTTCTTTCAGGGATACTGCTTTGGTGTTGTATCTAAAAAGCCATTGCCATACTCAAGGTCATTTAGATCTTCTAGGACTTTAATGTTCTTTTTTTCACGTTTAGGTCTATAATCCATTTTAAGTTAATTTTTGTGAAGGGTGTATGGTCTGTGTCAAGATTCATTTTTTTTTCATGTAGATGCCCTATTTTTCCAGCACCATTTGTTGAAGAGACTATACTTTAATTATTCCCTTTGTTCCTTTGTCAAAGACCAGTTGACTCTATTTACATGGGTCTATTTCTGTGCTCTCTATTCTGTCCCATTGATCTATTTTCTGTTCTTTTGCTAATACCATATGGTTGTGATTACCGTAGCTTTTTAGGAAGCTTTGAGGTTGGATGATGTCAGTCTTCCAACTTTGTCTTCTGTTTCAATATTATGTTGGCTATTCTGGGTCTTTTTCCTCTGCATGTAAAATTTAGAGTCAATATCCGCAAAATAATTAACTGGGATTTTATTGAGATTGTATTGAATCTATAGATCAAGTTGGGAAGAACTGATATCTTGAAGATATTGAGTCTTCCTACCCACAAACATGGAAATATCTCTCCATTTTAGTTCTTCATTGATATCTCTCATTAGAGTTTTGTAGTTTACTTCATATAGATCTTATACATATTATATTTGATTTATACCTAAGTATTTCATTTTTGGGGGTGTTAATGTGAATAGTAATATGTTTTTAATTTCAATTTCTACTTGTTCATTGCTGGTATATAGGAAAGTGATTGACTTGGTACATTAACCTTGTATCCTACAATCTTGCTACAATCATTTTTTAGTTCCAGGAGTCTTTTTTTGGTCAATTCTTTAAAAATGTCTCCAAAGACAGTCATGTAATTTGTGAAGAAAGACAGTTGTTTTTCTTCCTGATCTATATGCCTTTTCTTGTCTTGTCTTATTTTGTCTGGTATTGTCTTACTGCATTAGCTAGGACATCATATACAATATTGTAAAACAGTGGTGAGATGGAATATCCTTGCCTTGGTCCTGAGCTTATTGGAAAAGCTTCTAATTTATTAAGTATGATATTAGGTGTAGGTTTTTTGAAGATTTTCTTTATCAAGTTGAGAAAGTTTCCTTCTCTTCCTAGTTTGCTGAAAGTTTTTGTTATGAATGGGTGTTGGATTTTGTTAAATGCCTTTCTGCATTTATTGATATTATCATGTAATTTTTTTTCTTTAGCCTGTTGATATGATGTATTACATTAATTGATTTTCAAATGTTGAACCAGCCTTGTATACCTGGGATAAATCCCACTTGGTTGTGTTGTGTAATTTTTTTCATACTTTTTTTTTTTTTTTTTAACTGAGCCATCCTGCCACCTGTTGGCAGCTCAGCAGCAGCTCAGCTCAGGTCATGAATCCAACCGTAAACCCTGTTGCTCAGAGCTCAAACTCTTGAGCGAGCTCTTAACCAACTGAGCCACTTGGCGGGCCCTTCTTCATACATTTTTGAATTCAACTTGCCAATATTGAGGATTTTTGCATCTATGTTTCTATTGCTTGGTAGTTTTCTATTGTAATCTTTTTGTCTAGTTTTGATATTAGGTAATGCTGATCTCATAGAATGAGTTAGGAGGCATTCCCTCTATTTCTGTCTTTTAGAAGAAATTGTAGTGAATTGGTATAATTTCTTCCTTAAATGTTTGGTAGAATTCACCAGTGAAACCATCTGGGTCTGATGCTTTCTGTTTCGGAAGGTTAAGGTCCATGGGATCTGTAGTGATGTCTCCTCTTTCATTTGTGGTATTAGTAATTTGTATTCTCTCTCTCTCCCTCTCTCTCTCTCTCTCTCTCGCTCTCGCTCTCGCTCTCGCTCTCGCTCTCGCTCTCGCTCTCGCTCTCGCTCTTTATCGCTCTCTCTCCCTCTCTCACTCTCTCTCGTTTAGCTATCTGACTAGAGGCTTATGGATTTTATTGATCTTTTCAAACAACCAGTTTTTGGCTTCATTGATTTTTCTCTATTGGTTTCTTTCTTTCTGCCTTAATTTTTATTATTTCTTTTTTTCTGCTTACTTTAGATTTAATTTGCTCTTCTTTTTCTAGGTTCCTAAGGTAGAAGCTTGGGTTCTTGATCATAGATTTTTCTTTTATAATATATGCATTCAATGCTTTAAATTTCCCTGTAGGACTACTTTTGTTGCATCCCACAAATTTTGTTGTTGTATTTTCATTTAGTTAAAAATACTGTAAAATTTCTATTGAGAGTTCTTCTTTGACCCATGTATTATTTAGAGGCATATTGTTTAATCTGCAAGTATTTTGGGATTTTTCAGCTATCTTTTCATTATTGATTTTTAGTTTAATTCCATTGTGGTGAGAGCAGACATTGTATGATTTCTACTTGTTAAAATTTGTTAAGGGGTGTTTTTGGCCCAGAATGTTGTCAGTATTGGTGAATATTTTATGTGAAATTGGGAAGAATGTGTCTTTACTCATTTCCTTCCTGCTGGATCTGTTCATTTCTGATAGAGGAGTGTTAAAGTCTCCAGCTATCATAGTGGATATATCTATTTCTTCTTGAAGTTTTATCAGTTTTGCCTCACATATTTTAGTGTTCCCTGAATATCTTTTTATGGTGATAAATACATATTTATGTCATCATAATATGTACATGTCATAATTTAGTCATCAGCAGTTAGTTGTGTCCATTAGCACAGTGATTTGTTAGATGTGAGGATATAGTAACGAACAAGACACATTCTCTAACCTAAAGGAGTTTATTATTTGAGAAATAATTATGTAAAATGGTTGTTTCCTCATCAATTTCATCTCTTGTGATGATGAAAAAATATGAAATTCCTTTAATGTGCATCACTTTGATCTACTAAAGTTAAAAATATTATCATATGTTTATTGTTTTTTTCTTTTAGAATGCCTGTCTTATTTTCCAATTGGGTTTTTCTTTTTCTTACTGATTTATAAGAGCTCTTTGTATATTAAGACCATTAACCCTTTGTTTATATAATAGGTATTGAATTTTTTTCTTAATTAACAAATTGTAACTCACCCTTATTAATGCTCTTTTTCTTCTTGCACTACAGAAATTTTCATTTTTATGTAACTACGTTTTCCTTTTGGACTTCTAGTTTTGCATACCATGCTAAGAAAGGCCTTTTCTACAAGACTTTTAAAAAATTTTTAATCAGTGCTCTGTAGTATGTGCTATATGTATGCACTTGCATTTAACTCTGATTCATCTAGAAATTTATAATGTGTGAAGTAGCTTTATTTTTTAAACTAGCTAGCTTATTATTCTAGCATTATTTATTAAATTAGCCATCTTTTCTCACTGATGTGAAATATAGCTCATATCAGGTACTAAATTCTCAAATAAGCTTGGATTTATTTTTGTACTTCCTATTATGTTTTACTGTGTCGTCCTTTGCTAATAAGAACGACAAATTTAAGAATTATTAAACTTCATTGTTTATAATGTGTTTTAATATGCAGTAAGACAAACCTCATTTGAAATTTTTGGTTATTCCTTTTTAAAGTGTTTTGATTTATAGTACTTTCCATCATGGTTCAAGGGATCACCTTTCAAATTCATCTGTCCTCTAAAGTTAGGTTTTTAGAAACAGCCATTTAAATTTTTGTTATAGAAATAAAGTGGGTTTCTCTGTATAGAAGATTGGAATTCGATTTTAGTTACATGAAAAGTAACTATACTGAATTCCTAATTAGCAACAGCTTAATTAGTTTGACCTTATGATAAAAATTTTATTGTTCTCATCTACTCTGTGTAACAATGAGAACAACAAAAGTGCAGAATAGTCAAGAATATTTGTCTCAATGTCTGTATCTGTCACAGCATCTTATCTTGGTTATTTATTTATTTAGGAGTCATTATTTAAGATACAAACTTCCCCCATACTAAGTGTCTCACTTTGCCTTCCTTTTCCTCCTCCCCACTTTAAAGCATCTTGACTTTCACACTCTTGCTCAGGGCTGTTCAGAGTGTTCCTGGTAGCTGCTGTTGGGCACTGTTTGATCCAAAGTCTTCCCTGTGGTCCACTTTCTTTCTGACATAGGAAGAAAATACATACATAATGTAGTTTATTATTTTAAACATTTTGATTTAGAAGATTCATGGTGCCTTTTTAAAAATAAACTTTTTAAATTCTAAAAATTGCATGTGTTCTTTGTATAAGATTTGGAAAAGGTGATATAAAAACATAATTTTTTTTAAAATATAATATGAGGAGGGTAGAACTCTTACGAATCTAACCAGAGAAGGTGAAACTTTAGCTGGGTCTTAGGGACTCATAACAATAAGGTAGTCTAAAAGTGAGGGTGAGGGCCGGCCGAGTGGCTCAGTTGGTTAAGAGCTTGCTCAAGAGTTCGAGCTCTGAGCAACAGGGTCCCCGGTTTGATTCACGGCCTGAGCTGAGCTGCTGCTGAGCTGCCAACAGGTGGCAGGATGGCTCAGCTAAAAAAAAAAAGTGAGGGTGAACTTTGAGGGTAAAAAGTATAACTACTGCATTGTGTTGCACACCTGAAATTAATTTTAAAAAGAAAAGAAAAAAAAGATAATGTGTTTAAAAAAATCAGGATTTTTGAAAAATGAACAGCTTTCTTTAAAAATATGTTTCTAGGCAACTTTTAATTAACAGATTTAGCCAATAAATGTTAATCAAATAACATGAAAAAAAAAGCGAGAGTGAATAAGAAAGCATTCTAGATAGAGGGAACAATACATGCAAAAGCATGGAGGTATCAGATAGCAGGCAAGTTTCAGAAGCTTTAATATTAGTATTAAAAATGCCTTCAGTACATGGTGCATGTGAGGGAGTGGCAAGGAGGAAGCCGAGTAAGTGGGCAGATGTCATTTCATGAAGGACCTTGAAATTCATCCTCAAGGCTGGGGGTGTAAACATGAACGAGGAAAAGACCTAGAGAAACATGTTTGTAGCTTTAGTTTTCGTTTGTACACCAACAATCCTCAAATTAATAGCTTTGGCCCAGACCTCACCTTTGAGCTCCACATCTATATATCCAACTGCCTAGATATCCTCTCTAGAATATATCTAGAATGTGTGGTCCATGACAGCAAGTACAGTAAGTCCTCACTTCATGTTGTCGATAGGTTCTTGAACTGTAAGCAAAATGATATGTAATGAAACCAGTTTTCCCATAGGGTAATTGATATAATAAGCAAGAGTTAAGTTCCAACGTCATTGAACGACACTACTTTATCGAAGGACCTGCTGTATTTCACTGCTTTGTTATCTGCATTGCCTAGAATAGTGCCTGGCAATAATTTATCAAATGATTAAATAAATAATAATTATCTCTCAGAGACATCTTAAACTCCACATAAATCAAATTCAGGATCTTCTCTCTCTAACTGGCCCCTCTCCTAATGTTCCCTATTTCAATGATTCGACAATTTATTTAGTTTCCCAGGCCAGGAACCTGGGTGTGTCCTTGACCTATCCCTCTTTCTCACCTTCCACATCCATTTATCACCAAGACTTACTGTATTTTTGACGTTTCCTTATATGTCCCTATCTTTCCATCTCCACTGCTCCAGTCCAAGCTATCATTTCTCTCTTAGTCTCATGCAATAGAAGTAAACTTTCACCACCTACTCTCATCCCTTTTCGGTCTATTCTCTTTGTTGCTTTTGGAGTCAGAGAAACCCACAGAATCTGACTCTGGTATTTCTGTTTGAAACCACTTGCTCTTAGGATTAAGAAAATTCTTAGCTTGGTCTACAAGGCCCGTGTACTTTAGCCTCTATCTAGCCCTATAGCCATATTTCATGCCACTTTTTTGGACTTTCTGTGCTCTTTTCACATGGGCTTTTAAAATTCTTCCAATGTACCATGGTTTCTCCTGCCTCAACTCTAATATATAATTAGTAGGTTTTAATACGTATTATAAAATGGAATGTCTACTGTTAGAGAAATGAATACATCAATACTTTTAAGTAGATATTTATAACCCTAAAAGGATAATGTTCTGTGCAGCATTCTTTTCTTGAAAAGTAAACTGTCTGTGAATTATTGCAAAAAGCTCAAGCATTTTCAGTTATAATTTGTTCCTCTTTCAGATTATATCATGTAACTCAGTTTTCCCTCAAGTCAGTTATAAAACAAACACCTATGAGCTACATTTGTTCTTATTTTAAAGTAAGAAAACATTTTGTGTTGTAAATTTAAGCCATTCTCTTTAACAAACAAAAAATACTGCAGTATTGAGATAGGAAGGAAATGTATGAAGTGCCTTAATTTAGAAAATAAAACAAAATAATTAGGTCTTATGTGAAAGTAATGACTTAATCAATATGAGTGGAAGCTTCCATTTTGAAAATAGTCTTTTTTAAAAAAGATTTCAAATCACCTTCTCTAATTACAAATAAAACAAATCTTGGATATTTGCACAAGCACCAAAGCTGAGCTGGGTTACTAAGTTAATTTATTATTTTTAATTGTGAGTCCCTGGGGGAGATTATTGTTTGGTTTTGTGTGATAATTTCTAGATTTGGTATTAAATGTTTTTTTGCAATTAAAGTATTTATAGAATATATTCTATTATGTAAAACGAGAAATTGGTTTGCTTATTTCCAGTTCATTTTTTATTTAATCACATAAATAATTTAGCAGGTACTATACTGTATAATATGTTCTTTTTTCTTTTAGTCAGTACAAAAGATTAAATTCTACAGAAGAATGCAGTCAAGTGATGGCTTTTTCTTTAGAATTTGAACATGGAGGCCACAGGAACAGAAGAAGTTGACAAGCTAAAAACTAAATTTATATCTGCTTGGAACAACATGAAATATAGTAAGTATCATGATTTAAACATTGTATAAATCCAAAGAAATATTTGAAGAAGTGTATCGTCTCCCTTAAGTCACTGACAACTGCTTGAGGCTCTTGTTGAATGAAATATTTCTGTAAGGAATGGAGATAATATTCCCTGAAGAAAAAGCCAGATATCATCATAAACATAAACATTGCTTAGAGACTCAAGAAAACTATTTGGTCCTTTTTTTTTTTTTTCACTTTCCAAAGCGGATAGAATTTATTCAGGTGATGGTAATACTTCCATTTTAGACTCAATTTCAGGCAACCTCATGTATGAACCAGGAAGCAAGCAAAATAGACTTCTGAACAGACAGTATAAAGTTCACACACACTGGTACCTATGACTTTCTCCTAGAAGTACCCTCAGACCCTTATTTTTAACCTAGTTACTCTTAGGTTGCAAACAAATCTAATAAGGATCACATGGTAGTTTTGAAGCCTACTTCGGACTAGAAACAAATTGGAGATGAAGAAGCATGTTGTGGATAATTTATGTACCTTCTCATTTAAATTTCATATTTTTCTGAGATACCTTTCTGAAACTTAAATCTCATATCTTTCTGAGGTATTCCTTTTTTATTTTTATTTTTTGTAAGTTAGAAAACTGAGATTAAGTGATATATTCAAGGTTACATATCTAGGTAAGTCTTGAAACTAGTATTCAAACCCAGCCTCTCTTGCTCCCCAGTCTTAACTGTTCTCCAAGTACAGTGAACATAAGTTAGGATTATTATTATTATTTTTATCAATGTCAATATTATAATATGATGAAGATGGAACTCGAAATGGCATAGCACTTAAGATTTAAAAGATATTGGACTTTACTTTCTTGAAAAAGTGTTTCATTTTTGCTTCCCCTTTTTTTTTTTTTCTCCCTTGATCGTCATGACTTTATGAGGTATGTAAACTTGACTTCCTTTTAAAATATTAATAAGTAAATCATCCTCCTGGATGTGTCTGATCGTCCAGAAAATTATCATCTCTATATTTCTGTACTCTTTGGCTTGTTACATCTTTGAAAGCCTTATTTGTGATTTTTCATATCACTGACTTAATGGAATATAAATGTTTTTGGAACATTCTGTTTTTGGTAGCTAGTCTCTAAAGATGGTTCTCAGTGAATCACATCTTGTGTTTTCTTTTTTGTCTAATTGAAGCTTGGCTGCCCTGTGCCTCACATTAGCCAATAGAGTGAAATAGAAATGAGGTTTATCAGTTCTAGGCCCAGCCATTAAAAGGCAACTTCTTGCTCTGTTTTGGAGCTTTTAACTGTCACATAACCAGGTTAGGTACCCTGTAGGAGAAATCACATGGAGAGGCCACATGAAGAAGGTAGATCCTGAGACTACGTTAGAGAAGGTGCCAGCCAACTCAGTGTCTCAGTTGAGCTTCTCTGTCTGATTTCCACTACATTAGAGACTCCAAGCACGACCAGTAGAACTGCTCAGTTGAGCCTAGTCAACCCACAGAACTCCGTGATATAAGAAACAAAATCGTAATTTCAAATTGTTAAGTTTTGGAGTGGTTTGTTAAATAGGAATAGATGACTGAAACCCGGTCCTAGTTCATCTCCATTTTTTTTTTTCTGTAATTCAGGGAAAATTAACAAAGTGCAATGAACAGATCCTAAGTATACAATTTACAGAGTATGACACATATATACACCTGTGAAACTAACAATCCAATCAATATATAGAAAATTTCCTTTACCCCAGAAAGTTTTCTCATGCTTGCTTCTGGCCGTGCTCACACCTCATAGACAGCCACTGCCCTGTGTCAATTTATTGAATGGCTTGTTTGCCAAATTTACTTGCTTTTCTTAACCTTTAGTTTAATTTAATTAGTTTCATTTAAAAATCATAATGCCATTTAATTTGTTTCTGTCCCACCTCCCTGCTGCTATAGTTTGGGATTTAGAGGTAAAAAGCAGGAGAGACTGAACAGAATAGAAATACACAGGGTGCCAAAAATGTATACACATTGTTTTTTTTATTGGGGAACAGTGTGTTTTTTCCAGGACCCATCAGCGGCAAGTCAAGCAGTTGTTTCAATCCAGTTGTGGAGGGCATTTTTCTAGGCCCATCAGATCCAAGTCAAGTAATTGTCTTCAATCTAATTGTCGGGGGCGCAGCTCCTTGGCCCATGCGGGGATCGAACCGGCAACCTTGGTGCCATGAGCCTGCGCTCTAACCACCTGAGCTAACTGGCTGCCCCTGTATACACATTTTAAGAAAGGAAAAAAACTATTAAAATTATAATACTCAATATATGCCAATAATCCAAAAGATAAATACAAGTTATGTGTATACAGTTTTTGGCACCCTGTATATATTCTTGAATGTGGAGAATTCCAAAGAATATATTCTCTTCAACATAAGAAGTTATTCATAATAATACTTCCTATTCATGGCTCTTTCCTATTTATGCCCAGGCTATGTTATTCCATGCATCTATGGATTTTATATTGTTCATTTCCCCTTCTTTCTGCACCATAGTTTCTTGGTTCAGCAACAACAGCCGGGACAGAGATAGTGGCACATTTCTTATAGTGCTTTTATAAAAATAAAATGAAACTGGTTAACTAAAACTAAATAATTAAAATAAGAACATTCTATAGATTAGCCATTTGGCTTACTGCTCTGATTCAGCTTTGACATGCCTGTGGAAAAAGAGAGGACAATGACTGGGCCTTGTGAGAAGCCGTGAGTCCTCTTATGCTCCGAGCTTCCTGGAGTATTGCAGGAAGTTAGTCTATTAGGAGGGGTGAGGCCCTGCCAGGATCTGCACAGGAAATAGAAAAGTAAGAGAGAATGTGCACTGCATGAATGATGGTTGAACTTTAAAACACTATAAATCTATGCTCGTGTGAAATGCGGACCCTTGCAGTGCCTCAGGCTCTGACCAATTAGATTCACAGCTTTTCTTTTCTTGAGGAAGGACTGGTGTCTGGCAAGAGAGGGTAGACAGAGGGTAAAGCATAGGGAAAAAAGAGAGATGTTCCTCTTTAAAGTTTTTTTTTATTTTTATTTGAAGTTGTTTTTATGAAATTCTTAGGATTTGCTTTGGAAATACTGCCTTTTGGGTAGATGAAGTTGTTACAATTTTAGGGATTAGAATCATTCTGTTACGGCACTAATAAAATTTCTAAGAGATAATGTCTGTAAAGCACCTAGCCTAGTTTCTGGTATACAACAGGTGGCTAGTAAATACTAATTTCCCACTGAAGTTCAGAGAAGAGAATCAGAGCTAGGAGGGAAAAGGAAAAAATGGCTTAAATGTGTATGTTTGAACCAGAAGAGTTAGATGAGCTGATATCAGGGAAGACACTTTAGTCATGGAATAGTATGAGTCAAACAGTAAAGCCCACTTTGAATATAGGTGAAAAGTAATGGAAAAGATAACTATAAAGGTAATTTGTATCACATTGTGGAATGTCTTTAGTATCACTGAGAAGTTATAATAAATCTGGTAAGTACTGAGTCTGCTGTGGATGGCTTTTGAGCAGAAGAGTGATCTAATCAAAGCTGAGCCACAGAGAGATGAACTTGGCAGTGATATGTGGCGTGTTCTAGGGTGGGGAAAGACCGATGGCATACAGACCATTTGCAGAGTATTGCAGTAACCCAAGTGAAGCTTCATGAAAGCCTAATTAGTATGTTTGACTTGTCTTTCTTCTTCCCTTCCTTCCTCCCTCCCTCCCTCCCTCCCTTCTTTCCTTCCTTCCTTCCTTCCTTCCTTCCTTAAGATTTTATTGGGGGATTGGGGAAGGGGAACAGCGTTGGGGAATCGGGGAAGGGGAACAGACAAGCTGCTGTCCTTTTATTCTTCAGTCTAGTTGTGGAGAATGTCGATTCACTGGCCCATGTTGGTATTATGATCATTGCGCTCATCCTGGCTGAGGAAGATCAGTCGCCGGCCATTGGACAGTCGCTTATGGCGGCTCATGGCAGCTTTCGCTGGCTGCCGGCCACTCACAGTAGATTACGGAAGCGCACTGCAGCCCTGCTGCAGCCCCGCTGCAGCCCCACTGCAGCCTACACCATCACCAGCGACTCACGGCAGCACAGCTCCAGGTCCAGCTGTTGTTCACAATCTTAGCAATAGAGGGCGCAGCGTCACTGGCCCATGTGGGAACAGAACCTGCTGCTCAGAGCTCGCGCTCCTAAGCCACCTCTTAACCAACTGAGCCACTTGGCCGGCCCCTCCATTCTTTCTTTTTCACCATTGAATTCAGATACTTGCATCATCTTTATTATAAATACATATTTTTATTTATTTATATTTATTTATATTGTAATTTAGGGACCACTTTCATAAAAATCACTCATTTTTAATTTTGTGACAACTTGGTTAAATATAAATGGCAGGTAGTCTTATTTAAGACTAACCCTAATTCTGTTGGCTCCCAGTTTCAGATTCTTTCTATTTATATGCTCTTGTATTTTAGGGGCTGTTTTTAAGCCAACCAATAGCAGCCAGGAATTTCACATACTTAGGACTTTTCAGGAATGTAATGGGCAAGTGCTTTTCTCAGGAAATTGAGAACTATTAATGAGTGGCACCATAAAAAGCCAAAAGGACACTTAGTACATTTCAGACATAGAAGGTTTAGTAGGTAGAAAATTGGAAGAATTGGAGTTTGCAGCTAAACTTGGGGACTGGGCATTGGGAGGCGGAAAACAGAGATGAGGGTGTCTGCAAGCTTTCATCTGGTGAACACGATGGAGTTACAACAGTTCCCCTAGGAAATTTAGGAGATCAACTTTTATCATAAGCGTTAGTGTACCGTGTGATCTTTTACCTAAATTACCTCCTGGAATATTCAAATGCTTTAAACCTTTTAATTATCTAAGGTAGAAGGAAATACAAGAAATGAATAACATTTGTTGTCTTTGGAAAAAGAGGTTGGTTTCAGGGAACCTGAAGTAGAATTTGTACCTTTTACATTTTATACCATAAGAACATTGTGACCTGTTTGAAAATAAATTTTCTTCTCTTATGTTCTTTAAGTGGATAGAATGTAGTTAAAATACTAACTATATTTGAAAGTAGCATAAATGGCCTGTATTTCACTTCATTGTCCAAATATTTTGCTACTCTTTAAAAAAATTCACATCCATAGTTGAAAATTGATTATTTGAAATTAAATAAAAGAAAATGCTCCTGGAGTTTTAGTCTGTAATCCTTTCATTGCAAAATAATTTTTCTCTTTTCTTGTTTAGGTTGGGTGTTGAAAACAAAGACATATTTTAGTAGAAATTCCCCTGTATTGTTGCTTGGAAAATGTTACCATTTTAAATATGAAGACGGTAAGTACTAAATTTGTAATGCATTTAAAGATCTTTGTAGAAATTTAGTTTGTAACTGTTTTCATTATTTTATTTTCAGATTAACCTACTTTGGGCACATTTCTTTTTGTTTTTACTTTCCATTTTACAATATTGTGGTTAAAGACACATAACATAAAATGTACCATCTTAACCATTTTTTAGTTTAAGTTCAGTGGTGTTAATACATTCTTCAGGTTTTGCTACCATTACCGTCATTCATCTCCAGAACTCTTCGTCTTGTAAAACTGAAACTCTACCCGTAAACCACAACTCTCATTACTCCCTTCTTCTCAGTCCCTAACAACCATTGTTCTACTTTTTATGCCTATATTTTGGCATATTTCTTTTTAGAACCTGTATTTTAAATACCACATAATACACTGTCATATGGTTTGGGTTTCTTGTGAACTTATTGAGGATAGGATCATGCCATCTTTTGTTATATCTCATATAGTTTTGGACCTTATAGTATGAATACTAAGTAAATATTTATTTGAATTGATAGCATAATATTCTTTATCAAGCTCATTGATGATAACTTTAAAGTATATGATAAGTTATTAAAAGTATTACCTCAGTAATACTGAGGTAATAGTAAATTTTCCAATACTTAAGGATGCTCCAATTTCTGAAGTTATTGACTTTGATGTTTCTGAATGTTCACATATGCTCATCTTTTCAATAATGATCATATATTTTCTTGTCATAATTTTTGCCACTATTGTGTGTGTACTATGTCGGCATCATGCTAGCTAAGCTCTTTGTGAAATGTCTTTAATTTTCACAACAAGCCTAGAGGGTAGATTCAAGTATCCCTGTCTTATGAGTCTGAAAGCAGGAGCTTATAAATGTTAAATAATTTGTCCATAGTCACACAGGTCTTAGATGGCAGAGCTGAAATTTAAACCAAGACTATGTCTCACTTTATTTATTTACTCATTTTTAATCAAAATACATTTGACATACAATATTTGATTAGTTTCAGGTGTATAACATAGTGATTTGACTTTTTTATTCCTTATGATGTGATCATCACAATAAGTCTAGTAACTATCTATTACTATAGAAAGTTATGATAATATTGACTATTTTCCCTGTGCTGTGCGTTATATCCCTGTGACTTTTTGTTCCCCCTAACTGGAGGGTTGTACCTCTTAGACTTCTTCACCCTCTCACCCGTCCCCCCACCCATCTCCCCTTTGGCAACCATCAGTTTCTTTTCTGTATCTGTGAGTCTGTTTCTCTTGTGTTTTATTTGTTCATTTGTTTGTTTGTTTGTTTGTTTTAGATTCCACATGTAAGTGAAATTGTCGTTCTATCTCTGACTTAATTTCACATAGCATAATTCCCTCTAGGTCCTTCATGTTGTCGCAAGTGGCAAGATTTCTTTCTTTTTATGCCCAAATAATATTCAGTTGTATACATATATATTACAGCTTTTCTACATCTTCTTTATGTATTCATCTATGTCTTGCTTTAATACTGGTGTTCTGTATATTGTACATCTTTGCTTGGTGTTGTGTGTATGAATGTGTGTGACAGAGAGAGAGAGTGGGAGGGAGCATTTTATTTATTTTTGTTGACCTATTTTGATATATCATTTATGAGCAATTTTCTAAAATATTATAAGTGACTTCTAATAATAACAGCTAATATCGTATGTATATAATATGCTAGGCAGTATTTTAAGTAATTTGCATGTATTAACTCATTAAGTCCTCACAACATTCTTGAACGATGAGTAGGAAGTTGATGGGTAAAGAAGGGATGCACTATAGGTAAATAGAATGGCATGACAAAAGCAATAGCAACGAGATATTAGAGCAATCTAGGAAACAGATGTCCAGTGTAGTTTTGGTGGGAGAGAATTCTGAAAAGGATCAAAGGAGCATCTTGAATGCTATGCTGAAGAGTTAGGTCATTTATTTACAGGCAGAGGCGCGTATGGACTTTGGGTCATACATAGGTGGGTTTGAATTTTTGTTCTTTTGTTTATTAGTTATTATTACTTTAGACAAATTATTTAGTCTCCTTATTAATGATACCTATTTTATAGGTGTTTAGTGTTGTGCAAGGTATATGTAAGCATTCTACACTATATTATTATTTATGATATAAGGAATTTGTGGAAAAGTTATTAGAATTCCTTTTAAGACTAGCATATTTTTTGGAATAAATACTTTGAACAGATCCTTGTAGTGGACACTTCCTTGAGAGTCCTCAACTCAAGAGACGAAAAGTAAATGATACAGGAGATATAAATGAGACAAATAGAAGACTATTTTGTTTTGGACTAGGACTGGGGATATAGGGAAGGAGAAGGGTGTGGTGGTTGGGAAGGAGAAAGGCGAGAGAGCCAGAAAGGTGGTGGAAGGCTGAACGTCCATTGAGGTGTTCCCTTGTTGACATTCCCATCTCTTCAGGTGTGAGACTTATATGCTATTGTATCAAATTTTAAACAAATGTAAATGTTTTTAAAGTGGAAATTTGGACATAATTTTAGTGCCATGTTCAATTTCCAGGCATTTTTATTTGTAATTAACTTCAAACTCTAATACTGAGAGAAATTCATTGATAATGGGGGAATGGCATTCATTCTTTTTGTGATCATTGAAGGTATATGCTGCAGTTTAGCTCCATTGAGCTGAATAGAATATATAGGAAGTTTGGGTGATAGTAATTTTTTTCACAGTGAGCTTGAAGAGGGATAGGCGCACGAAGGAGGAGGAATAAAAGCATGATAAAATTGCTTGAACATCCTCTCGAAGGGTGGTGGAACTTGAACTCCTTGGAATTGAGAATTGTAGGGAGATTTATCTACCCACCATCCAATCACCCAAACCAACCAACATTTATTTGTAGCTGCTTATACTAGGCACTGTGCTGCATGTGGAGGTTGTAAAGATTATTAAGCTCCTCTCTGTGGGAGTAATCAAGGAATGTTAGTTCATTTGAGCACTAGTGTTTTATAAATTATTGGGCAAACAGTGACCATAGTTTTCACATAGAAATTGTATTAGCGATAATCAGTTTGGAAAAAACCTTTAAAAATGATATATGTGAATGGCAACAATTTTTTCAAAAATTATATTTCCACGTAAAAGGATAACTACATATTTAAGAATTTAATATTTTTACTCTTTAGCTTGTTAGTTTTGATTTTATAATTTGAGTATAAATATTTATGACAATGAATATAGTGTGCACATTTTATTTGATTTTAAGAACTAGTTTATACACATTTTAACATATTGACAATCATGATATTATATTTGCAGATCTCATTTTAGAGAGTACTAATATCTGTATCCTGAGCCAAATGAGGCAAAAAGAAAAGAGGTTTTTATATTATCCCCTCATAAAAGAGTTGATTATATTTGGAATACAGGATATTATTATTAACAACAATATTGCTGATAATACCTTATATTAGTGACTGCTAGAGTATATAGAACATTTCAGCATTCATTTTTATTTGATTTTCATTACAGCCTGATTAGGCAGAATAAGATTTATCTTCATTTAAATAGAAAAAAAGGATTAGAAAGATTGTGATACACTGTATATCTTATGGACAGTAATGGGAACATAATACCACTGTTGACGTTTCTTAGCATATATTTAGAGTGTAATTTATATTTTTATCTTGTAGATGAAAATAAACTGTTACCTGCAAGATCAGGTTGTGCAATAGAAGATCATATAATTGCGGGAAATGTAGAAGAGTTTCGTAAAGATTTTATTTCAAGAATATGGCTGACCTACAGAGAAGAATTTCCTCAAATAGAAGGCTCAGTTTTGACCACAGACTGTGGTTGGGGCTGTACATTAAGAACTGGCCAGATGCTGTTGGCTCAAGGACTCATACTACACTTTCTTGGTAGAGGTAAATCAAATCTCTGTTTTGGGAGGGTTTTGTTTTTTAATTTGAACTCCAGCTTGCAAACTGCATAAAATACCCTGACGTTAATTTCTTGATTCCCGAATGTCTTCTAAAGTTGAAACTAATCTAGCATATTGCATACTTACTGAATTAGGCCAGGTATGAATTTATGTAAACTTTCATGATTCCCCTTTCAAAAATGCAGGTTAAACATACCTGTTATTCTTGGCTACCACCAAGAATATGTTGGCTACCACCAAAAATGAATTAAGTTCAGTTTCTGGTAGCCTTTTGTTGTTGTTATTTCTTTCTTTCTTTCTTTTTAAAAATTAGTTTCAGGTGTATAACACAGTGCATTAGTTATACTTTTTACCCCTCAAAGTGACAACCCCCTCCCCCAATCCACCGCCCTCCCAACCCACCAACCCCCTGATATCATACATATCTATTACAATTCCATTGACGTTATTTATTTCTTTTTGATTGAACTCTCTGGATTATCTCCAGTTCAATAAATCCTGAGCAGGTCAATTGCAGTGAGTTTAAGCAAATAGTTAATATTTTTACATTATTTAAATCTTAAATAATTTTACACTGGTTTCTTTATTTTCTCTCTATATAGTTTAAAATTATTTTTATCTTTGTAAGTATGATTATATTTATATAATCGGTTAAATTGATTTGGTGTATTTTTTTTTTTTTTTTTTTTTTTTTAAAGATTTTACTTTGTTATCATTTCTATTAGTCCTTTATTTCTTCTTTTTTT
>NW_017732578.1:194020-201524 GCF_001890085.2 Hipposideros armiger | reverse complement strand
TTGGGGAATTGGGGAAGGGGACCAGCCAAGTTGTTGTCCTTCAATCTTAGTTGTGGAGGGCGCAGCTAGCTCAGCTCCAAGTCCAGTTGCCATCCGGCCACCCATCAGCAGCTCGCAGCCGCTCAGCTCAAGGTGCCGTGTTCAATCTTAGTTGTGGGTCGGCTTAGCCCACCATCCCATGTGGGAGTGGCAACCTTGCTGTTAGGAGCATGTGCTCTCACCAGCTGAGCCATCCTGCTACCTGTTGGCAGCTCAGTGGCAGCTCAGCTCGGGCACAGCTCACTGGCCCTTGTGGGAATTGAACTGGTGACCCTGTTGCTCAGAGCTCGCGCTCTTAACCAACTGAGCCACTCGGCCGGCCCCTAGTCCTTTTTTTATAATTTGTGCATTTGTAGGACGATTTTGGCATTTTAGGCTATCATATCTGGTTTTTACCAAGTGTTATTTTTTTAATTGTTAGTTTTTCTGAATGTGTGGCAAATATCTAGTAACCTTTCTAGAGGGATTATAGATGAGATCATATAGAGAGAATGTTTATTCACGAGTGGTGTGGATAAGGAAAAAGAATTGAAATGTTTTTCATAGTCCTGACTATGTCTCTGAATCTATGGCTCATTTTCTTTTTTTTTTTCATTTTCTTAACTTAAAATTACATGTGTGTTTGGGGACTGTCTTGCTATTAAAAACAGTGAAGTTGTGGAAATAGTTTACTTTTTTGAGATCTTTGATCTTTAATGACTTCATATGTTAACTTTTCATTTACTGGAGAATTGATGTTATTTTTAAAACAATGATTATGTTATTCTGAAAGGATTATATTAGGAAAAACATTTTGCAAAGAAATTTAACACTTCCATGGTCAGACTTCTATTTTACTATATAATCAAAACTAAACCCACTTTCTGAAGTTAGTCTCTCATGAATACTTTGAATGTTAATGAATGTTTATTGTGCCTTTGGGTGGTCCAGACTAGATGTCTGATAAGCAGTACTGGTAATAGAATGCAAAAGTCTTTACTTCATCTCAGCACTGTCAAAGAAAAGAAAGAAAAAGCATACTCCAGAATTGTCCATTTATACCTGAGTTTACTGTTTCTCTCTCTTTTTTTTTTCATTTTGGTAATTTTTTTGTGTTTATATGTAATATATTCCCATTTTAGAAATTTTGGAAACGATAGAAGAGCCCACAGAGAATCATATTACCACTCAAAAGTAAACATCGTGGGCCGGCCGAGTGGCTCAGTTGGTTAAGAGCTTGCTCAAGAGTTTGAGCTCTGAGCAACAGCGGTTCGAGTCCAGCCCGAGCTGAGCAGCCGCTGAGCTGCCAACAGGTAGCAGGATGGCTCAGCTAAAAAAAAAAAAAAAAAAAAAAAAAAAGTAAACATCGTGATGTATTGGCATATTTTCTCTGCTTATACCTTTACTTGCTTTTTAAAGCAGCTTTATTGAGATATAATCTACATGTCATAAATTCACGCAGTTAAAGTGAAAGATTCAATGGTTTTTAGTATATTTACAGAGTTCTGTGACCATCGCCATAATCTAATTTTAGGACATTTTCATCATCCCCAAAAGAAACCTCATACCCATTAATATTTACTTCCAATACACTCTGTCCCCCATATGTAGTCATTATACTTTCTTTCTCTATACATTTGCCTCTTTCTGAGTTTACTATTTTAGTTTATTATTTAATTTACTATTTTAGTTAACCCATATGAGTTTAAAGGCTACATAGGTATTTTAGTAGAATGGTTAGTATAACTATTTAAGAGATCTGAACACCTTGCTTTGGAACTACTATAGCTTGGACCTGGCCTGATGCTTTGAACATTGAAAATTCAGACTCTGAATCATGGACTTCCCACACTGTAAAAAAATTCACTGCATCATTTGAAGCATCACTTTCAGGGGAGAGAGAACTCAAAACCCCGACAATTTCTCTGAAGGAAACAGTTGGGAGATATTCTGATGATCATGAAACGCGAAATGAAATTTATCACAGGAAGATCATCTCTTGGTTTGGCGACTCCCCCTTGGCTCTCTTTGGCTTACATCACCTAATAGAATATGGAAAGAAGTCCGGGAAAAAAGCTGGAGATTGGTATGGACCAGCTGTGGTTGCTCACATTTTAAGGTAAAATTGTTTAAAAGTCTTTCACTTTATGACAGAGCTCTGGTCTCAGGCTCAGAGATACTCATTTTTGCAGTGCATATATGTAATTGGAACTTTTAAAGTCTAATTGTATGAGAATATTCATAAAGGAGCTTTTATTTGCTAATAGGGAAAAAACAAGACTTTTTTTTTTAAAGATTTTATTGGGGAATTTGGGGAGGGGAACAGTGTTGGGGAATTGGGGAAGGGGACCAGCCAAGTTGTTGTTCTTCAGTCTTAGTTGTGGAGGGCGCCAGTTGCCATCTGGCTGCCCGACGGCAGCTCGTGGCCCCTAAGCTCATTCTTAGCTGTAGGTGGGCATAGCCACCATCCCATGAGGGAGTCGAACCAGCAGCCTTGTTGCTAAGAGCACGTGATGTATCCACTGAGCCATCTGGGCGGCAGCTCAGCTGAAGGTGCTGAGTTCAGTTTTAGTTGCGGGCGGGTGTAGCCACCATCCCATGCAGGAGTCGAACCCGGCAGCCTTCTTGTTAAGAGCACACGCTCTATCCACTGAGCCATCCGGGTGGCAGCTCAGCTCAAGGTGCTAAGTTCAGTTTTAGTTGCGGGCGGGTGTAGCCCACCATCGAAAAGGCAATCTTGTTGTTACACCAGCTGAGCCATCTTGCCACCTGTTGGCAGCTCAGTGACAGCTCAGCTCGGGCACAGTATCACTGGCCCATGTGGGAATTGAACTGGCGGCCCTGTTGCTCAGAGCTTGTGTGCTTAAGCCAACTCTTAACCAACTGAGCCACTCAGCCTGCCCAACAAGACATTTTGCAACTCTAGTTTCACTTAATTTATCTACTGACAAATTTTTCTACTTTTGGTCACAGGTATAAATAAATATCCAAGGTCCCTTTGTAACCAGGTTTTCATTAGACTACCTTATTGAAATTTTCTAAAAACTAACATCCCTTTTAACCTTGGAACATGCATAACATTACAGGTTTTTTTTTACTAGTATAACCTGGGGGCTGTAATGTACTGATAGTGTAATGAAATGTCAAGAGCTAAAATTGATGTTTCCAGCATTTCTTTACACACATCAAATTCTTGTGAACTGTAAATGTGTGGAACTATTAATATAATTATATCATAGTAAAAGTAAAGAGTGTGTGACATTCAGAGTAGTTAGAAAAAAGTCAAAAGTCAGATTTCACTATACCTTATCTTTTTTTATGTTCCATTTATTTGGATTCTACTTAAGTTTTCTTTTAAAAATTGTCTTATTTGTTGTGTGTCCCATTATTATTATAAACTGAATCATTAATATGTTGTACAAGTATAGTATGTTGTTGTAAATTTACTCCATTTAGAATCATATAAATTTGAAATTGTTACAAAGTTTTTTGCATACTATATTAAATTGCTTTTATATTTTTCAGCCAGATGCTTATAATTGAAAAAGCATTTGCATAATAGAAAAGTATTTGCATAATGTTATGAAATGGATTGTTAATAATAATATCAAGTTCAGCTTGGTATGACATGTATAAAAGCTTAGTTTCTACTCTTCAAAATGTTACGTTTTATACCTCAGGAATCAGAAAACTTTTCTTGTAAAAGTCCTGATAATAAATACTTTAGACTTTGCAGGTCTTATAAGGGCTCTATTGCTCATTTTTCTTCTCCATTTTTTTAAGAAATCAATCCTTTAAAACTGTAAAAACCATTCTTAGCTTGTAGGCTGTAAAAAACAGGCTGCAGGTTATATTTGACCTGCCAATCCTTCTTCTGTACTAACACGTACAAACGTACATAATAAGGCATGCTAAGGGAAAAAATTATAAAGCTACAGTTAAAATAACAATATATTTCCATCATTTGTATAATTTTCTTCTATGGATATTGTCATGATTTTTTTCATATGTACACTGTTTAGAACATTATACTCAGAAATATTTTTCAATTTGCAGTTTTACTTACAGAATTCTGAGTCTTGAAATTAGGAAATTCATTTGTTCAGGTCATATAGGTTTTTGAATGAGGGAAAAAAAGTCATGCTATCATTTAAAGAAAAGGGAAAAAAAAAAACTTTCGTAAATATACCAGAAGACAATCAAACAGTAATTCACTGCTAATCAGTAATGTAAGCTCATATGAAGCAAACCTTAAAGCATACTGTAATACCATTGGTTAGAAAACATTTAATATAGACAGGTGAATGGTTGAGAGAAATTATTTTGGGAAGGCATGGTTTATAGCTTTATACCATATATATATATATATATATATATATATATATTCAACTTTGAAATAGTTTCAAAAGCTGACACTATAGGTTAAATAGGAATGTCAGGAAAAGGATGGCTTTCTTTCCTCTTAAATTAAATCTTTAGTTACCAACTGGAAATATTAGTTAGGATTTTAAAGAATGATGCTTGTTATTTCTTAGAAAAGCAGTGGAAGAAGCAAGACACCCTGACTTACAAGGAATAACTATTTATGTTGCACAAGATTGTACAGGTAAGGAATGCATATAATTTCAATTTTTATCTGTTTATTTGGCCAGACTTCTGATATGTACTTAGATTATCTCAATCATATTCTAAATGATTATGAAGGCAGGGACCACGTCTTACACATTTTTGATCCTACGTAGCACCCTATGCTTAGGAAGCACTTATTAAATATTCGTTGATATACTATGAATTATTAGTTGCAATATTAAAATACGTTCCTAAAGGAAATTCCTTCTACCTCCTTGTCCACTCCTTCACAGTCTTCTTTGCTGGTTTTTCCTTATCTTCCTGATCTTTAAAATTGTTGGTATGTTGTGCTCAGCCTTTAGACTTCATCTCTTTTTCTGTGTACACAGATTCAGATTCACCCAGGCTCATGGCTTTACAGTACTATCTATTTGTTGTCAACCCCCAAACTTACAGGTTCACCCTTGACCTCTCCCCAAATCCAGGCTTTTTATCTGTAACTGCCTATTCATCCTCCCTGCTTGCTTATCTAAAAGGTATCTCAAATTTAGCATGTCTAAAACTGAATTCCCAATCCCCCCTCCTGTGTTTTGCCCTCCTGCAGCCTTCTATGTCTTTGTAAATGGCAGCTCTCTTACTCTGCTTATACAAAAATCCTTCAGATAGCCCACGGTTCCTTTTTTCCCCCTCTTACATCTTACGTTTAATGCATTAAGGAGTTCTTTGTCTTCAAACTGATCACTTTTCACTGACTCCTTATGACCATCCATCAGCATTCCCTTCATAATTACTGTCTTTGTTTAAGCCACCATCATTTCTTGCTGGATTACTGCAGTAGCTTTCTCTGTGCTTCAGCCCTTACCCCTATGGAATGTTACCAATACAGGAACCAGACTAGTAAAGTGTAAGTCAGATCAGGGATTCCTTTCCTAAAAAAAACTTTTCAATGACTTCCCATCTCACAAAGTAAAAACTGAAGTCTTTACGATGGCCTTTAAAAGTTCACATAATCTGTCTTCATTCTCCCCACAGTCTGTAACTTTACCTCTTTATTTCATTTTCTGCTACTGCACCCCTTGCTCACTTCGGTCAGAGGCACTGGCCTCTTGTTCCTGGAATATGCTAGCTATGCTTCTGCCTTAAGGCATTTGCACTGGTGATCTTTCTACTGGAATGCTCTTCTCCCAGGTGGCTGCATTACTTGGCTTCTTACTTTAAGTCTTGACTTAAATGTCAGTTTCTCAGAAAACCTTGCCTGTCACCTTATTTTAAATTGCCTCCCCTCTCAGCATTTCATATCCATCTTTCTCCCTGTTTTTCTTCGAAGCACCTGTCACCATCTGGTGTGTCTTATATTTTATTTATTTACTGTCTATTTCCTTTGATTAGAGTGTATGTTCTCTGAGGGCAGGGATTTTTCTCCGTTTTGCTCACTACTGAAGACCCACTGCCATCAAGTAGCTACTCAATAAGTATCTATTGAATGCATAAATGAGGTAGGCATTTTTAACTCGTTGAGACCTTGATAGTGATGTCAGAGGTAAGATGACTGGCCAATGTGGGGGAAATTAGGGTAAAAATGTTTCTGAAAATAATTTTTGTAAAATTTAATGCATATTCATTATGTTTTTTCAGTTTACAGTTCTGATGTAATTGATAAACAGTGTGCCTCCATGGCCTCTGATAATACAGATGACAAAGCTGTTATTATTCTAGTTCCCGTTCGACTTGGTGGAGAAAGAACCAACACCAACTACTTAGAGTTTGTTAAGGTAGGAATTGAGAGCTCAGTTTTTTTAAGGCAATGCTAGCATATATGGCAAATACAGATTTGCGGTAGTTTTTCTAGTAAATGGGTATTGATGATTTTGTAGTTATTTGATTATAAAGTTTGTCATTAGGATTTTAAATGTCAGCAACAAGATCAGATGTGATTTGAAGAGTACAGTGTTCTTTGACAAAATGAAAAGCCTTTTATTCTTTGTAGCTAATCAAGGAGACACAGATGCCACAAAAATCATAATCTGCCTACAGTTCCCATTATCCTTATTTGTGATTTTTTAAAGTATGTACCCTCGTTTCTTCGTAAAACCCACATTAAACTATATTGAGTAATTATTGAAACAAACTGACTTTTCTATTACTGCTGCATTCTCTCTTAATTTGTTTTCTGTGCTACCATTAAGGTCAATAAGAAGTTAGAATGATTATTTATATGGATAGAAATTATGAAGATTTTGTGTGTGTGTGTGTGTGTGTGTGTGTGTGTGTGTGTGTGTTGGGGGGGAAGTAGGTTTCAACTTTGTGTTCTTCATATTATATCAGTTAAAAATCTGTTCTATTTCAGAGCACACAATTCTTTTTTTCTAAAAGAACCTAAGTATGTTATCTTGTTTTGGTCACCAAGACATCCAGTTGTATCAAAACTTTAACTTTTGACATACTTAGTCTCTGGTTAAGATGATAGTATTTATATTATTTTCATATTTTTAATAAAAATTCTCATTTTTTCAAGGCCAGAGATGGAATTCCTTTTTGAATGGAGTGTTAGTGGATATAGTAATCTTGAAATAAAGTCTAGATTTGTCTTTTATGATTCAATAACAATTTGTTCCCCACATGAAGCATTAATCCCATATTGTGGTCCCAACGAATGTGGTGGAAAATATATCACAGGCTAAATTGTGCTGATTCTAAAAATCTAGAATACTTGTTTTCAATATGTGGTATATGGAAGTCTTTTGGTATATTGATTTTTTTTTTAAAGATTTTTATTGGGGAATTGGGATAAAGGGAAAAGACAAGTTGCTCTCCTTTTGTTCTTCAGTATAGTTGTGGAGGACATTGCTTCACTGGCCCAAGTTGGCACCATCATTGCGCTCTTCCCGGGCGAGGCAGATCAGTCGCCAGCTTCTGG
>NW_017732578.1:183775-193790 GCF_001890085.2 Hipposideros armiger | reverse complement strand
TCTTAACCATCGCGCCACTCGGCTGGCATATTGACTTTCAGTAATAGTTGTTAAAATTTTGCCGGCACACTTGTTACTAGTAATACCAATTATGTATTGGTAATATATGAATCCTCTAGATAGCAATGGGGTTTTGATTTCTAACATATGGGTTCTTTAGTAGAGTTATTGGTGGAATGTAAGAAGTTCTGAACCATTTCACCTAGAGAATCCATTGAGGGTTTGAGACTTCTGGTATGTTGTCATGTCTTAGTAGGTTCTAACCAAATCTGAACTGGATTCCCTCTGCCTTTTTTACTACCATGAGATTAGAAAATAAGGCAGTCTTGGAATTGACTCCTTTTGCCAAAAAAAACCCATTGCTGGTGCAAAGGGCTGCAGATAGCTTTGAGGCATTTTCTATCTGGCTGAGTTCTTTTCTGTTTGGTGGTATTTATCAGATGGCAGAACTGCCTAATGCCCTTGAGTGATTCATTGGAGCCTGAATTGTGGTGAAACGAACCATGATGAGCTGTTAAAGTGATCCTTAGTACCTAGCATGTAGGAGTTGCTCAACAAATACTTGTTAACTTTAATATTGGTATGACACTTTCAATACAGATTCATCTCATTTGCCCTCACAATAGCTAGGAACTGGACTGTCTTTACAAAACAGAAAAGACAGTGCGAAGTTAAGTGATATGTTCAAGTTCAGATAGCAAATTGGTAGCACAGACTAGAACTTTTGTTGGTTTTCATATTTTCCCTTAAAATGTGGACTTTAAAAAAATGCAACATTTGTTTCAGCTTCTACTAATTTAATTTATAATGTAGTCCACTAAAACGAGAGAGCAGTGACTATTGAGACATTTCACTTTTTCATTTATCAGGTAAAAATGGCTGAAATGGCTGAGAAAAGTAGATTGATTATATGCTAGGTGTTATGACGGGTCAGGGATTGGGTCAAAAGCCAAAATGAGAGCATGTAAAGAGGTTTTCACTTCGAAATGCAAATATAGTGTGTCTGATAGCCTGAAAAGAAAAATAAACTTCTTCCTCTTCCTCTTCTTCCTCTTGTTTCCCCTTTCTCTTCCTCTTTTCCTTTCTCTACCTCTTCCACCTTTGTCTCTGACCCATGCCTCCCCCTCTTTTTTGCCTCCCCCTCTGTTTCCTCCTCTTCGTCAGCAGTTGTATTTTTCCCTGCCAAACCATTGTACATAGCACTCTCTAAAACTCACCATTCTGTTGTATTTTTCAAATTTATTAATCAAGGCGGTTCCACAGTATTTCAGAGATGGTACCTTCTCCTGCTACATTTTGTGAGAAGAAAGAAATTCCGTGTGGTGCTTTATCAGCCCTACCACAGGAAGTTTATTTATTTATTTATAGCTTTTTAAAGGACCTGGAATGAGGAAAATCCAATATGTTCTCTTTCTTCAGCAAGACAAATTAGGACTTTCCTTTTTGACTGATTACTTCAGTCTTATTTATTGCTTCATGGATACAGCTCAATAAATACTCACCAGTAGATAACTGCGAAGAAGCTTTTTTAGGGACTGAAAAGTGTTTCAAGTTTCCAAAGATACAGCCTCTTATATGTAACGGCATTCCAGCTCCTAATCTGCTTCTAAGTGTTTATTGCTAAATCTGCTCTAGTCCGTTGCAAAGGAAATATAGATGTCAAGAGCCAAAGTCTTTCTTCCATTACTTGGAATCATCCTTCTTCTGAGGAGAATCAGTCATGATTCTTGCTATATATTTTTTTCTTTCTTTTCTCTGCTGTGAGGGACTTAGAACTTTCACTTCCTCATGGGGCCCTATGTCATATACATTGTGTTTCAGCTGATCAGAGTGCCTGTATGGAACTATCTAATTGTGTGAAGGATTTTTATTTAGGGGGAAAGCAGTAGACTCCTTAGTGATAAATACCTATTATTATCAAGTGTTTTTGGTTTTTTTTGTATATTTTAATCTTATTTTTTAGGTAGCTCTAAAATTTTAATCGAATATGCCTTCTCTATTTTTTCTGTTGCTGTTCTCCTTTCTGAATAAACCTCTATATTTTTACAAGACTAAAAATATGCAATTGGTTTTTAGAAGGTTATTTATAACAGTGAGAACCTGAAAACAATTTAAATATTCATAATGGAGGTTTTAAAACACATTTTGTTATCTTCATAAAATAGACTATTTTAGTCATTAATATAATATAATACAGATTGATATTTATTGATAGGAAATAATATTTATGACATAAGTGACAAGATTTGCAACAGCATACATTATATGACGCCACATATATAAAACTGTATTTGTAAATCTGTATATGAAGATAGGTAATATAGAGAGATGTCAACAAGGTTTTTCCCCCAAATGTTATGATGAGCTCTGAGTATTGGGATGCTGGGAAATTTTTATTGTGTGTTTTTATTACAACAACTACTTATTACTTCTGAAAAAACAGTTAAGCTTAAAGAAATTGCTATAGTTTGATTACTTGTTAAAGGAAAAAAAAGCATTTGTTTACATATTCTTTATTTTTATATCTTTTGGATTTCAAAACATCCTGTCATTTATGAGAAGGAAAGTTTAAGTATTGTTTAATACTTTGGGGGATTTATAACATACACTTTATCATTATTAGTGTTTTCTAACATAATATATGCTAAAATTAATGCAGAAAATATTGACAAGACATTAATTGATTCCACTGGACATATTTTTAATTGACATGCTTTTTTTTTTTTAAAGGTATAGAATTATTTGGCTCAGCTTAAATAGAGTTCTTAGAATAAATGCTGAGGGGCGTACTAAATAATTTATTGAGTTATCCCTGATATTTTATGATTAGTGAAATGAATCAATTTTAAATACAATAGTAATTATTGTTTTCCTTGGATTAAAGTGTTTTCATTAGCCTTTATATGTATTCCAAATGAAGTAGCATAAAAAAACCTGTCAAGTAAAATGCCATCAAGATGGTTTTTAGTTTGGGATTCCAAGGCTCAAGGTTCAATGAAAACAGTAACAAGGTCAAAGACCTATTTCTAGCATTTCAAAAAGCCTGGTGAAAATGCCACATTGATCACAATAAGGCTGCCCCAGCAACAGAAAGGCCAGGCAGGTGTTTGGGCTCTGGCAGGAATTTTACTGCCTTTATGTGGTAACATTGTCTGTCTCTATATCTGGCACATAGTAATAGTTGTTTAATGTTGTGGAGTGACATACTGATCAGAATATTTGATTTAGTCATGCTAATGTTGAATGATTTAAAGAAGGGGGAAGGTAGTTTGATAAGACAAAAGGATTTCAGAACATGAGGGCAAGTGTAATAAAAATAAAACTGGTGATGAAAAACAGGAATTACTAATATAGGTAATACAAATTTGGTTGTTTTGAATAATTACCATTTGTCTCTTGACTCTAAATCTGAATTAATTTCTTTGGCAGGGTATTTTAAGCCTTGAATACTGTGTGGGAATTATTGGTGGCAAACCAAAACAGTCCTATTACTTTACAGGATTTCAAGGTTAGTGATTTAGTAAAATATGTTTCCTCGTTGTTTTCTTTTAAAAGTCAGAAAGTTAATATGGGATCATCTGGAGGCAGGATGATTAACAGAGGAAAATGAGTACCTTATAAATTCATCAGTCCTCCCGTAACCACTCATTTGTCATGTGGTCCACAACATAATTGGATTCTGTAAAATGTATGTTTAATTTCTGTTATTGCATAAACAAGGCATAATTTATTGGTTTCACTAAACTTCAGAAGACATTGCTTTCACATCCTGGCAGTTGCTATTTACATATTTACTTTTTACCAGGTTTAGTGGTGCTAGTTGATGATAAAATGACAAGCAATATGTTCTTCCTGTCAGGATAAAGTAGTGCAATACATTTTTCATGTGCAAACTGTAGAATATAATTGTGTGTTTGTGAAAGTAATTTTATCACCAAAAATTAAATGACAGTCTCATCACTTTATAAAAATTCTGCTTATACAAGCATATTTGATTATGCAAAAGTTAATCTGTCCTGTGCAAACCTATGTTTCAGTCAATGAATATCAGTCTGGCAAGCTGTTACTCCCAGATTTTTTTCAGCTATTCTACATAGAAATTGGATTGTAAGCAGTGTAATAATAAGGTGTTTTTTGAATTACTTGTCTTCTGTTTTGCCCTTGTAGATGACAGTTTGATTTACATGGATCCTCATTACTGCCAATCTTTTGTAGATGTCAGCATAAAGGATTTCCCTCTTGAGGTACTATGGATTAAGAGCTGTTTTCTTATCATATGAAGCAAACTCTGATTATTTAGAGATGTGCTAGGCAGCTATACTTTTATGGTATTACAACTACAAGTTAATAATATTTTACTGATTTAGAAAACCATAACCCACAACATGGACAAAGGTTAAATAATTTGTAGCTGAAATTTTAATTTATGATATACTTTCTTCTCCATTTATCTTTGTCTCTAACTTGTTAGATACCCTAGCCCTACCAAAATAAATGATCAAGCCTCCAAGTAATTTTGTAGATATGTAGCTGAACAATGCTGAAGAATAAAAATGTTAGGCATGTTTTAAAAATGAAAGAAAGGGGAAACAAAAGAAAAAGAAGATGATGGAGCTGGGTTAGAATGACAAAGTAATTTAGGGAGATGATCTGCTAAATTATTTTGTTGTAAGTATAGTAATTAAATCTTAGCCTCTAGCTAAGAAGTTTTCAGGAGCTTAGTTGGGTTTCTAATATTTGTTTTAGCTTTGACTTCTTAACAACTTCTTTTCCTTTATGTTGGTCATTTTGTGATCTGGTATTTTAATTCAGAAAATTTGAGAGTGCGTGAGACATAATTATTACATTGTTTTGGTTCTTGTTTTCCCAGTTGATGCTCTTAAAGACTTCTAAAATAATTTTAAATCGCTTGAATGTCATGGATTACTAATAATCAAGGGCTTGACAAGTTGGAAGTGTGGTTTAGTACTTTGTTTTAGTAATAGCTTGCTAGCTAATAGTAATATCTAATAGTATTTAAGGGGTAGATTGTGAAAACATCAACTGCAAGATTAAAATGTGGTTCAGAAAGATACATTATAAAACATTGTAGCATCCTTTGTTAACTATCACCTCAATGAAAGCACAAGCACCTTTAGGCTAGAGGTCAGGTTTGCTTTCTACTTTTCTTCCTTCATAGTATCTTGCCTGTGAACCTTAATAAATATTTCTAATTGACTAATTTATACCGTGGGAGGTACTAGAGCATTGTGCTATATGAACCACACTGTAGTTCTCTTTCTGCTGCATTGTGGTGTTGTGACACAGATTCCTATGTCTAAGTTACATTTCTAGCATGTATGTGCCAAACTGACTCCTTAAAAAAGTGGATACTTGAGATTCAGATGGAAAATTTGTTCACCGTGTTCTAGTATTATCTAAAATAAGCAAATTAAAAGATTGTTCGTGTTCATAATTTTGGCCAGTAGAGAGAGACTAGTCATCTGGTATTTCGAAAGACTCTACAAAGATGCCAGGCGAATGAATATCCTAGTTATATCTACACAAGCAGTATTAGAAAGGTTGCAGCTCGTTATTGGGAGGTTGTTGCAACACAAGTGAGTCAATAAAAGTTTGAAGTAGGGTGGTGACAGTGGGACTGGAAAAGAAGAATTGATTTTAAGAGACTTTCTAAAGTAAAATTTGGTGAAATTAGGTAACTTAAATGCAGAAGCATTTTCTTCTACATTGAGACATCAAGTAAGTAGGTTTAGATGTTTCATTTTTGAGATGCTGCTAGAGTACCTCAATCTGTCTGGGTAATTCCTCTGGACAATTTTTCATTTTTCTTAAGTCAGGAATTTGTTTCAGATTATTTATTGAATAGCATCATTTATTTTCCTATGAGAGTATAATATAAAAAATATAGCAAGTTATCTCTTTGTACAGAGATATAATTTTACTTTCTGCTTTTTATCATATTTTAAGCTTAACAGGCTCCAGGTGAAGGTTTTTTAACTACCCTGTATTACTAACCATCCTTGCCTTGCTATATTGATTGTATGTTTATGTGCTATTGAAATTTTGCTGTTGTTTGATGTAATAAATTATATGCACATTCTAAAACCACCCTCATATCTCAATTATTAAAATTATTTTTGAAAGCAACTTTTTTTGATAAATATTTCTTTTGGTCAATAGAGAAATTAAAATCTTAGACCTTTTATCCAATTTTATGTAAATAATCGCTATGAATAATTTTAAGTAAGCGTCTTGAATCTAGTAGAATTATGAAAAATTTAAAATGTAGTATATCAGAATATTTGAGATTATATCTTTTGTTATTATGGTTAGAATTCCAATATTTCTAGATTTGAGCATTTAAAAATTTGAAACCAAATCAGACCAAGATATTTTCTTTCTTCTTAAACTATCATTTATTGAGCTCTTTCTATGTGCAAGGTACTGTCCTAAGCACTTTAGAGTCCTCTTGAACTTTTTTTATCTGTAGTTCCAAATGCTTTGATTATATATATTTATATTAATTTTGAATTCTTGTGACATTTTCCTATAAAAATATAAGTATATATACTATTGGATTTTTATACTTTTAAGACAATCTTCCTCATCTTTAGTTGTCTTCACTGAGTTTTTAACACCCTCCCCCAATCCGCCACCCCACTTCCCCCCAATAGCATACATATCTATTACAATTCCCTTGACTCCACTTCCACGCTGTACTCCACGACCTGTGACTATAGAGGAGAACTCGTAACAGGCCTTTGCAGTGAGGACATGTTGAATTGTGGGTTCCCGTTGTCAGTGGTTTAGGACAGGCAGTTTTAACGGTGAGGTTGAGAGGACTAGTGAATATTCTCTCTCTCTCTCTCTCTCTCTCTCTCTCTCTCTATATATATATATATATATATATATATGCATATATATATAAATTCTATAATATATAGATATATATATGTATTTATTGTGTATGTGTATGCATTTAGTAAGTTAAGATTTCATAAACCAGAGACAATTGCTTCATGTTATTTATGTTATACTTTTGGAATGAACAGTTTTAACTCTTACAAATACCAAACTCTATTCTATTATTAAGATAATATTCTATTACCTTAATATTAATATTCTATTAATAAGGTAAGAAAAGACTTATTGGTAGACTTGTTAGTCTGTTCTAATTCCTGGGCCCCTAATATCAAGTTTCAGGTTTTAGAAGGTTCATACAGTGGCGACTATTTTAATCTAGTAAATTTAATCCTAGTAAATTCAGAGAATAGTGTCATTAAAGCTATTAGAATGATGTGATGTGATTAGATAGATGGATGAGTGAATTCATCAGTGAAAGATGTACCGTATATGATTTACACATGTGAACTGCAGTTAGTAGGAAGTGCTTCTTAGTAGGAGTATTCTCTAACTAAGGAAGCTTCATGTAGTAATTCACCAAAATAGCATAGCTACACCTAAAAGTATTTGTTTCGTTATTGTTTGTATGTTTAGGCAATAGAATCCACTATTCCAAATAATAAGCTTACAGCCCTGCCTAGCATTTAGTGGGTGCCTAGTAACTATTTGTTGAAGCAGTGAATAAATAGTGTTTTGAAACATGAAATAAACAGGAATTCACTCACCTCAGCCACTTCTTTCAGAAGTGTGTTTCATTGTGACAGACTTGTATCAAGTGAATTCTCCCTAAAATGTGGGTGTGGATAGAAACTGCCAGACTTACCAATAATCATAATTTTAAAAATTAAAAAAGAAATCGTAAGTGCATAGCTCAAAGAATTATTGCAAAGTGACCATAGCCTTGTAATACCACTTGTTTTGCTATAAATAGAAGTGATTCTGAATTAAATTAATGTTGGTTTGAATTCAGAATCTTCTTGGGTGAACAAAAGAATATAATTTTAAGTTTAAATGATATAAAATGCCTCTCTGTAATATGAGCCCTAGTACTCATCTAGTAACACCCGTTAACAATTTCAGTTTTCAGTGATCAAAAATTTATATTTGTATTTTTGTGAATAATTTAAAAAATTCTTTGTAGATATAAAAACAACCATGAATAACAATTGTTTGCGTTACTATCTATGATGATTGAAGCAATACAGTGGAATATTGCAAAGCTTATTCTGGTTTATTCTTATTGGCTCTTACATGAAAACTTTAATCAATGCTTTAGTGTAATATAGGACACCCTTGTACATGAGTTTAAAATTTTTTTTTTGACCTTGTACAAACTTTTGGCCCTATTTCCTTATCTTCAAGTAGTAAAAATCTAAATAAATATTCCATACTATTGGCTTTGGATGGAATTGGGCAGATTATTATTTTTAGATATCTTGTATAAAGATTAATTTATCTAAATATTAACCTAGAGATTTCTGTGCCTTATAGACTAATATACTCCTGTATATTGTTAACTAGCAAGTTTATTAGCTCTTCTGTGCCTTTCTAGATCTGTTTTTAATATGCCTTTATAAATAGAACAGATGAAACAATGTTAGAAAAAGTCCAACTAAGACAATACTTTTGTTGACTGATACCCGGGAGGGTCCAGTTTAGCTAGCTGGATCTTACTATATAAATTAAGTGTTAGCTAAGCATTTTGTAGAAGTCATAGTTTTGAAAACACATTTGTTTGGTCTATATTTACTGCCATGATTATGGATTTGAATCTTAAGTATTATTGAACTATCCATAAGGGGAAAAAAAGCAGTTTGGATGTATGCATGTTGCATATCCTCTGATGCTAACATGGGATACTGAGTGGATCAGTAGGATGTAGAGAGAGAGAAAAGATTGATTTTGATTGATTTACCACGAACACAGCAAATAGGAAAGCCTGTATTTGCCCACATCTTGATTGGTAATTTCAAGTTAAAAAAGTCCCTTAGTTTTAGGCACTAAATATAGAAAAATTTTAACTTAAGTTCAAATTCAGCCTAGGTGGTTTCTTAATTGAGCTTGTTCTTTAATCCAAAAATAAAAAACATACAGCAAAGAATTTCCCACACCTGTCTCCCATCTGCCCAGTTTTATTCCTCTCCCTTAAACTTGTTAATTTTTGTATATCCTTACAGAATTTATGCAAATATAAACAAACATGAATATATATTGTTATGGCTCTCCTTTTGTCTATAAACATCTTTTTTTTATACATGCAAAAAAGACTTGGGAACAACAGTGATGTTTAAGGACAAGATAGCCAAGCATTCAATGAGTAAAAAACAAACAAACAAACAAACAAAATATATATCTTTAAAACAAAGTACTAGATTGTGGTAGTGAAGAAAAAAGGATTGGAATCATTAGCTTTGTATTCTGCCCTTTTCCGAATTTGTATTCTCTAAGATCCATTTTCTACTGATATCCATATCCCAGTAGCAAGGGTAGAGAGGCTAGAGCTGCCCTCCCAGCCCGATTCTGTGGCGCCGTGACCACTTGAGGAAAGTGAAATAAAGGGGCAGGAGGACAGGTAAGAAGGAGGGCAAGGACCATGATAGAACAGTTTTTACCTGTGTCCTGTTTGGGAATAAACATGAACTTAACACTCAGTAGAAGAGTGGGTTGGAAGAATGTACAATTATGTACTAATTATGTCCATTGCCAAAATTCTCAAGTTGATCTCTTTTCATATCACTATGGAACGTTTACATGAATCTGTGTATTTGTTTAAAAAGTCTTAATATCCTTATTAAAAGGTTTATACACATTAAAAAATCTCTAACAAAACAGACTTAAATTGTACTTTCATAGAAATGGCTAACTTGATTTTCAACCTTGTATTAGCTTATTCATGTCTCTTTTCAGTGGCAAATTTTTCTTTATTTCTGCCAAGTGTTAGAAATGCATACTACTTTGACATACACTCTTTTTTACAGAATGGCACTAATGTCACATAAGGTGGAGGTTTGGTTAATTGAATATACACGGTGCTGGCTGTCGTGTTTTATAGCTTTGGAAAGTAGGAAGGACCATCTACATTGGATAGAGTAAAACACTATTTTTTTTTTTT